>NC_034409.1:31614623-31893874 GCF_002078875.1 Numida meleagris | reverse complement strand
GGGAAGGGAAGGGAAGGGAAGGGAAGGGAAGGGAAGGGAAGGGGCAGACATATTTAAGTTTTGCTTATTTCAGGAGCAAGTAGGTACACTCATGTTGACAGTGATGCTGAGAGGAAACTGGGGAAGAATTTATAAGGGAAGATGCTGTGAAGCTGGTGTTGTAAAAACTTAAGGGTAAGGGTGCCAGAACAGCCTCTCTGTATGAGCCACCTGCCTCTAATTGATCTGTTGGAAATGGATTGCAACGGACTAGGAAAGTACCTCCTTATGTTACTATGGTAAAAGAAAAGCCTTTTTATCAACATTTTACGAATTATGCCAATAGCTGTAAAATTCTGGAAATAAAAATGGAAATTAAAGGTCTGGAGATAATTATGCTGAGTTCAGGGATTGGGAAAGAGTTATTGCAAGAGGTCATCCTAGAATTCTGCTCAAAGCCTCCCTAATATTGCAGTCCTACATCCAGCTCTGGAAGTAGACTGTAATCAGTGGTGTCCAGTTCTTTCTAAAGCTCCATTATTTTCCTAGCAGCAGTCCAGAGCCTTACAGACCAAACCGGAGCCTGCTGTTGACAGGCTGATGCTTCTTCACCTCAGTTTCAAATGTGGTCTCTGAAATTTCAAGAGTCTGTGGACTTCCATTTTGAAAGCACTGCTGTGAGCACTGATGTCCTTCAGGAACTGACATGCTCAAATGTTTTGAACATGAATTTATTTTTGTGCAACGCAGCCTGGCTCCTTGAAGAGGAGCGAGGCAATCTTATGGCAAAGAATTTATCTTTTTAGCAGCATTAGCATAGCCTCATCTTGGGAAGCAAGCTTGAAGCTGACAAGCCATCTGCTATACTTGCACTATAGTAATATCATTTTTTAAAACATTTTTGCTAATGAACTACAGTCAGTAAATGAAAAGAAATCATTACTGGATGAAGTATTCAGATAAACAGCATGAATGGCTAAAAAATAGGTTTTTCTGATGTCCTTTGGGTAGATGTCAGATAAAGATAAGTTTCTACTCTGTAACAGATGGATTTGGTGTTTTTACTGTCGATGTGAATTACATGTTCTTGGCAAGATGAAAAATCTCTTGATCCAGGCTCACGCTGGAACGTGCACGTTTCCAAGCCTCCATGCTGTGGACATTTGGCAGCCGCACACCTTCTCATGATTATGTCCCAGACATACCACAAACTGGAACTAATGCATAGTGTAAAATGGAGGAACAGAGCAGAACTTCCATCAGGAATCTAAAGAACTCAATCAACTGAGGGTTGTGAAAACCAACCCTCCCCTTCACACCTCCCTGCGGTGCAATGTATAATTCACACACAGCCACGCACAACTGCAGCCGTGCATAGTGTCAAAAATGCACCAATCCATTCAGTGAAAGGATCGGTGAGAATCTGATTCATGCTGCCTCTTTTAAATGCTGATTCCACAGTCTCTTCTTTCATTTTCTTCACCTCTATACCCCTGAGAATTCATTTCCTTGCTAGCAAGCCTGAGCAGTTCTTCTCACAGAGGTGTTGCAGTATGTTGCTAACTATTTTGGTTGAATGCCTTAGCAGGTCAGCATTGTGATTATGTAAATTTGCTATAATTGTTGCCATAATTACCATGTTTCATTTTAAGGTTTAAACAAGCTCTAAGTATATTCTGAAGTGTTACAGAGGAATTGGAAGAAATGAAAATAATATGCACACAGAGTGGTAGGCTGTTCTCAATGAAAAATTCTCCTATTTCATGGTAATTCACATGGTAATTGAACTAGGAAATGTCTGTAAGAATATGCAGCTGATATGCAACAAGTGGTAATACGATAAATTTGCATTACTGCAGCACAAACTGTTCAAATGCAATTCTCTGGGTGTCTCAAGGACACACACTCTGTGAGACAAACATCTAAATATAATTTTCCAAATGGCGATGGTGGAGAGGCTTTTTTTTTTTTTCTGTTAGGTATCTTAAGGAAGATTTACATTTGGAACAGATCCATTTAGCTTTAAAATCACTCCGTATGCCTATTTTGAGATTTAAGGCCCCCATGCTGAAAACCCTGTATATGATAAACCATCTGGAGATGGATCATTAGAAAATCATTTCTGGAAGCTGTTCCTGATCCAGTTCACAGGTGTATAACTCTGTTAATTTCAGTGACATTTTAAAGAGTGGCAGGTTGGTGCCTAACTCACTCTTCGAAGTATGAATGCTTGTCTTGATAACAGGAGAATGGTTTTGTCATTTCCACTAAGTCAGTCATTTGCCAATTTGCATGTTTGTATAACAAAGAATTCATCCATAAATCTTTTCAGGTCCCAAGTCTGTATTTCCTAACATATACATTTACGTGAGCAAATTACTGAAGACGCTGTTCTTCTAAGTACACAGCAGAAAGATAAGATATATGTTTAGATTATCTGATATGGTTCATGTTTCATCTTGCCACGTAGTGGAAAATCATAAACTTCAGCTGGTGACTTCCTTTTTTTTTTTTAATAATTTACTGAAACAATGTATAAACCCAATAAAGCCCATTTACCTTATTTTAGAGATCCTTATACATATTTTTCCAAAAAAAAAAAAAAAACAAAAAAAAAAACAGAAGGAAATTTGGATGGATTGGAGTTGGCACTGTCCAGGCAAAAGTTACCTCAAGTCATGATCTTCCCTGGCAGAGAGCTGAAAACTGACTAAAGAGATCTTTTACTTGTAAAGATGAGTCTGGCCTCTATGAGGCCAAGAGAAGAGGGTGGTGGCAGGGATTTAACTGAACAGCTGCTGTTAAAATGTAATATTTTTCCCTCTTCAGTATTTCCAAACACCCTTGTGAAAAGGGTTGTAGTTTTTGTTCCTGTTAGTTTCTCTTTAAAACTTCAAAAGAGTATTAAGCCCTGGAACTAATATGCACAAGAGCAGTCACTGGTTTCAGCAGAGATTTTCCGTAAAAACTGCCAAATGTAAAATATGCTCTACTTATTCTCTTCAGTGATGACTGCCTGTTGCTTTCAAGTGAAAATAAACAATACAGGAAACATATCTCCTGGTTTATATAACAATGGAGAGAGAAAAGAGAATGTGATATTTACATATATTTCAAGTTCTCTAATGTAGGGTGCCAATGTAAGGCTAGTTTCTCCAAAGTCCTCTATGGGTTCTACGTGGGAAAGCAACACTGAATAATTAATTTAGTACTCAGAATTGCCCTCTGTTGAATCTCATTTTCTGTAGTCTCTGTAGGAAAGATGGGAGATTAGCTACGTAATTTGGGCATCTGAGATATAGATAATAAAAATATTATTTTAGAATTAGTTTACTAGTAGATAAAAATGAGGATAAACCTCTGCCTGAACACAGTAAGTGCTGGACCACAACTGGAATCGAATCCTTAAACACTAGATAAGATATATGAAATACAAATGAAGCTGTGTGAGGAAGGAGGTGGAAATCTTTCTGTGCAGGCACCATAGGATGCACAACAGTCAGTCTCCTGCAGAATGGAGTTGATATAAATGTTGTGCTGATGGTCACTTCCAAGCGAATCATTACATCAGCAGAAAAATCCTGGTGGTTATTAAGTGAAGAAGATACATTGTTGAAATATTAATATATTACCTTAAACCTGATTGTAATTTCTCTAAAATATAGAATTAGAAGGTAGCCACATTGCTTCCTATTATTCTCTCCCCTGATTCCTTACCTTTAGTTCTATTTCTTTACCTATAAGTAGTGTCATGGTAGGACCCCTGTATTTATGTACTCATATAGAATTAAGCACTGTTTAGAACATACACTGGGTGAAGGGTTATTTTACAAACATACTTAGACTATTTCAGGTAGAAAAGTATTTCATATGCAAAGAGAAGCAAATTAGTCAAGCAGTTTGACACCTACGATGCTTATCAGCTGTCCTACTGTATTATAATTACTGCTAAGGATGAATAATGCATGAGATTATTTTCTCTTTCCAACTCTGTGAATTGTTCATGAATCTAATGTCACTTACTCAGATTCTGGTTTCTACTTTTTTCTCAATATAATTTTAACACTAACTTCTTTCAGTGTAAGTTTAAAGAAGTATTATTACTTAATAAATAGTTATTAAAGATCAAATCAAATGGTTTTCAATTTTGGTTTGAATTTTAGTTGCACCCTACAAGCTAAACTTTTCCACCATTAATGTTAACACAAGTGCTGCATGTTTCCTACATTTTATCATTCCTGAAAAAGCCATGAAATACATTTTAACAAGGTAATGTGCGAAAGGAGTTAGTAACACAACTTGAGATATAAGCATTCTTGTTTTAAAGACTAACCTGTAGAAATCCCAAAGATGAGCAGTGCAACAAGATTTTGTAAAGTTTCTTTGAATACCACAGAATCTTCTTTCTCACTCTTGTCAGTATCCATACTGTAAAATGTAAACTAGTTGAAAATAGAATTGTATAGATAAATTAAATTACTGGCCAGACTGGAGAAAATAATGTCAGCATCTAATTGAAAATACTTATCTTTTGTATAAAAGGGAATACTAGCATTGCTTTCTATGCAATCATTTAGAGCCCCTACTCATTTTTTTATTGCAATTTCATTAGCTACAACTGTATTAGTAAATAAAAAAGGGCTAAGCCATGTATTGGAGAGCACTTAAACTCTTCTTGGCTTGGTTTGGCCTTTGCCACTGAATCTGCTCCCAGACAAGGCTGTAGTACATTGCAGGGGACGGTCCATCCCAACAGCTCTTACCCAACAGGCAATCTAGACACAACCTCTTTGTGCTGAGGCAGGTGTCTGATTTAACGTATCCATACAGCCACATCAGCTACATCATTTGCGTGTAGGAATGGAGAACACCTTTTTTGTACTACAGTGGTAGCCAGTGAGCCCTGCCAGATTTATGCAGTGACCAAAACCAAGGATCCTTCTGGGAACTCTGTGAAATCTTAGAGGCAGAGGATCATATGTAAGGCGCAGAAAGGGTGATAAAATGTCAAGGGGAAAAAAGAACGGGAAGGAGACCAGGGAAGTGGGGGTAGTAAAGGAGAAGGCCAGAAGAGAGCGTGGAATCAAATTTTCATGAATTTTTGTCTGTGATCTTGCCTGGGAAAAATGCTGGAAACTACAGATTATTGTTTTCCTCCCTTGTTACAGAGCATGGTTGGATGCTGCCTTTGCTTTCTTTCTATTCCAGCCAATGGGACTGTACAAAACAGTGGGCTTTGGATCTGCAGTATCAATTCATTGCCCACTGCACAGCTGAGAGAGTGTTTCGGTTATGGGTGCTAACTCCACCTCTGGGACTCTGTATTCCTCTCCTACGTCACAGAGCATGACAGAAAATAAAATCTATGTTATCCAATTTTGACAGTTCTTGTAGATTCTTAATTAATTCAATTTACTACATGAACAAGGTAACTAAATATAAACAAAATAAAGGTGACCTACCTGTGCAGCATGAACTGAATTGCCCTTAAACATGGCCACCTTTAAATTTTAGAATGTGAGTTATCCAGATCAGTTATTCAAAGTAATCTAATATCTATGTTAATTATTATGATTTAATTATGGTGGCTTATTCCTTGCAGGCATATTTATGAATTATCTTTTGCATGGTCCCAAGAAACATTATTAATACACATTGAAGGGCAGTTTAACCATGAATACTAATGACCCAAGGAAAGTAAAGTTATGCATGAAATTCTGTGAAGCAATAGGTTTCACTCATTAATTTCACTTAGTGCATCATTATAGCTATGTTGTCATTGGCTAACAAAGACGACATTGTGTAGAGGAGTGCTGCTCTTCTTGACTGATGATAGCTATTTTTGTTACTTAAATATAAAAATCAGATATGCTATGTAGCAATTATGTCTATTTTTAAAACATGTATAAAGAATATTTGGAAATGAGTTGTTTTATATCTTTTATAAAGTGCTACTGCACATAGTATTAAAGATGCTATATCATATTCAGCAGCAGTGAGGTGAAACTGAGTGTATATTTTCTAGGATGCTGAAAGAACTGCTAAATTGTTAGTCACACCTTTGATAAGGAATTTTTCATTAGCTGTGTGTGCTTTGTCCAATTTCTAATTCAGCGTAGAATTCTAAATATAGTCTAACCAGATACATTAAAATTAGGATGGAGTTTTCTCACAGATAACTGAATTTAGATACAAAGCCCCATCACTACAAGTCACTGGCAGGAGAGCTGAAATAAGTTCTAGATGTTACAGGCTAAAAATCTTATTTGGTTGTTTGTTTTTTTTTTAATCACTTGTTAGTTCTATCTCGCTTCAGGCTATCTAACTTCAGTCTAGCATGAATTGCATGTGTGATTATTTCAACAGACCTTGGAAGTCACTGAAGAGACAAAGTGGTATGGGCTTTCACTCATTTACAGGTGACTTTTAAGTCTTGTCAGTTTGGTCAAACATTAATATGATGTCCTGCTTACCTGTGAGTTATCTGACTGTATTGTACTTCTGCACTTTCAAAAGTAAACCTTGCCTTAATTCAGCTAATGCTAAGTTGCAGTTCACTGATAGAAGGCATTGGTGTAGACTGGTAAGCTTCTGTAACTCGCACTTTCCTTGAATTCATTAGGGAGAAATCTTATAATTATTTTGAATCCTATTATGTTCTGATAGAAAGAGAGAAGTAGAGTTGCAGCTGAATGATTTAAATCCTGTTTATGCTCAAGTTTCCTAGAAAATTGAAAGCGCTTGAAATAGAGAAAGAAGCCATTAAAAAAAAAGAAAAAAAAAAGAAAAAAAGTTAGTTTTAGCAGTTTTATATGATAATGACTGTATCCTTCCCGTTGATTCATATGTGAATCTTCCACTGAAGTCAACTGGAACAGCATTTATGCCTTCTGGATCAGGATTTGTACTTAATCCTCTGAATTTTAAATTCTTGTTCCATTATATCAAGCAAGGGAGAGGGGATTAGTTGGCACTATCTGAGAGCTTTAATTTTTATGGGTTTTGTATATCTAATAGTGAAGTAAATGAAAAATTCAGAATGCATTACTCATGAAGATGGGTATTTTAAAACGTGTTTTACAAAGTTTGATTCTTGCATCAGGAATCTTCTCACTGTCTTTATATTATCCTTTCTTTTTAGCTAGTGGATAGAAAAAAAAAGGAAGGTTTAGAGTTTCCAACAAAGGAAACCACTTTCCTTTGTATGGAAGATACACAGACAATGTTCACAAAGCCTACATGCTCACATATTTCTGTTAGATGCATGCAGAACAGAGTCTCTCAGCTTTCAAATGTGTGCTGCTTGATCAGTTCTTCATATGCTACTCATCAGTTCTTTGACACTAAGCTCCACAATAGTTGCAATATTCTACTGTTTATCTACGAGGGCTGCTCTGAAAGTAATGCCTCCTATTTTATTATGTTGGCCCATGACGTCAAAAGTGGATGTTGTTGGTATGGCTGAATATTCCCTCCAATATTCCGTTACATTTTGTTACCACGTGACAGAATGGCAGCAGAGGGGTAGTTTGACAGAATGGCATCTGACATGGAAATGCATGTGAAGCAAAGATGTGGCATTGAATTCCTTCATCTGGAAAAAATTGCACCCATTGAAATTGATCAACACTTGCTGGAAGTTTGTGGAGACCAAACAGTGTATGTGAGCACAGTGAGGTGGTGGATGGTGTGTTTCAGCATGATGTGAAAGACCAGCCACATTCTGGATGTCCACTGCAGATTTTAATGAGCACAGCATGAAGCCTCTTGCTCATCACTGGTGAAAATGCCCAGCTAATGGTGATGACTATGTTGAAAGAGAGTATTCTGTTGCTGAGAATCTTCTCTATAAAATAGTGTTACTTGTGCTCTTTGTATCTGTTGTAGTTTCCATTGAAAGGTATAGAAGGCATTACTTTCAGAGTAATCTACATATAAGAATAAATAAGCAAATGGTTAGTTTGAATATAGGACTTTTTTTAAACTGTCGAACATATAGGAAATCATAGCACAGTAGAGAAGAACTTGATGATACTCTGCTAAATCATTACTTGTAGTAATTATCAGGAAGAACTTATCTGCACAGAGTGTCTCACACAGACATCTAGTTCAAGTATAACCCTAATTACTAGTCAGCTGATATGTTTTTCACTTATTTTAGCAGAATTTGTTGATTCATGCATGTTTAATCATTGAAAAGAGAGATGAAAATTCTCAGCGTGATCCCCAGCACCAAGAGTATATAGCTGCAGCAATCAGGAGGGAACAGAGCCCGTGCTTGTGTAGAGTCCATGGGATTTGGCCGCATCTTTCACATCCTTGACACACCACCTCTTTGCTCTTGTCAGCTCTGCCTTCTATATCACATTCAAGTGTATCATAGCTGTCTTAAAAAACAACAACCAAAAAAAAGTCTGATAGGAACAAAATTGATATTTTAAAAGTTTTTTTTTATTGTTGTTTATTTTTCATTTTAGGTTTTGGAGGGTTTGAAGGATGCACATATTTTATCATGCTGTCTGACAGAAAAATGAAGAAAGAACAGAGAAAGAAAATCAAAACAGTGATTTCACCTTTTTCTAACAGAAAAGCTCTGAGAAATAGGTAATAGTTTCCATCTGTCAAAATTTAGACAATATTAAAAATGATGAAGAAAAGTGAATGACTTCAAAGATTCAGTTAAATAAGGAAAACTATTACTTCCTAAAGGCCGAGTGGAGACATTTTCCTTTAAAAAAAAAAGAGTCACCAGGTAAAAAAAAAAAATGAGTTTCCAGCCAGATTAAATCACAAATAATAAAAGAAAAATCATTGCAGTTTAAATTAAATATTTCTGACTTGTAGGTGGTTGAAAGAAAGTTCTACTCATGGAAGTGTCATTTTATGCTTGAACTGATCTGTTTTTTCTCTAAACATCTGCTGCCAGCAGAAATCAGAAGGAAAGCAGTTAGATGAATGCTTATTCTGTTCTTACATTAAATAACTTGTTTCTAGTCTTGCTACATTTGAATTTAACAGCTGTTGAGGTCCCTTTCAAACTATTGGATCAAACTGTTTGGATTGAATTTAAAATATAATGCTGTTGGTATAGGGACACGTCTTTCCTACCACACTGGTTTGCCAAATGCTTTCTGAGCTATTCACGCCATCTTACACAGCTAGCTCTAACCCAGAAAAAAATTTATTTAAATTACACGGCATTGTTGAGTTTCACATAAAAACTCACATGGTCCAGGTCCAGATCAAATAAAGCATTTAAACTCCTAACACCTGTTTAGTTCCTTAATTACCAATTTAGGCTAGTGAGAAATTACAAACCTAAGTATGTGTTAGAACAATAAATTACCAACTGGATTTTCGACTCATTTCTGCACACTAATACAGACTTATTCTCATTAAAGGCCAAAATAATTTTCTGATAAAACTGTGGGTAAATTAACTATGCTAACACTTGCCTAGGCAGTCACCGCTGCCCTGAAACCACTCTTGGCAATAATTAAAATTGATGGTCTTGCACATCCCAGTGCTCTTTGCACTGAGGGAAAAACAGCTCTTAAAGTCCGCTCAGAGGTGACTCTATAATGATCTTGTCACAGAAAAGGTTCCTAATAAAAGCCAAGGAGTTAGCTTTATTAGTTACTCCATATTATTAGCATTGTGTTTCACATTGCTGATTTTGAATTTACCAAGTAGCAGCGCTCCTTCCTCTGTACAGCCCCCAGCACAATTGAATTTCAAATCTGTCATGGTTTTGTGACTTTTTGTTGTTGGTGGTGGTGGTATTCCACATCATAACATCATGTAAAGCACTGGCAGTTAAAGAGTTAATGTCCCGGTTTCCTGGGGACTGCCTTTTTTTGGGTGCTTGGTTGTCGGAGGGGGAGGGGAGCAGCTGCACTCCACAGGGGTCTTTGCATCTGGAGGGGCTGGTGAAGCTGCCTGGAAGAACGGGAATCTCTCCCTTCATATGTGGTGGCGAAGCACATGGTCCCCCTGCAGCTTACAGAGTAAGAATCTCAGCTTTGAACTCTCTCTGTTTTGATTTGCTGGCCTCAATTTCAATATCATATTTAGTAAATTAACGTTCCTCCTCAGATTGGTGCCTCCTCAGATTGGTGCCGCTGTTTTATTTTAGACCTGTCTATGATTTCCCTACCCTTCCCCTTTTCCCTTTGTTTTCCCCAGGGCGTGGGTCCGCGCCTCCGTGGCTCCCCTGCCGCACTAGCCACCGGACCGGGCCAGGTCGGCCCCTAAACTGCCAACACTTTTTTTCCTCCTTTCTATCTTTTCTGTGCCGGTGGGCCTGCTGTCCCCCTGTCATGGACACAGATCCATAGGTAACGCCATGACGAAGTCTCTGCATGATAATAATACACAAAGCTAAGGAGCTTTCACTGTGGCCTGAGAGCGCTGTGTGATGCTCTGAATTGTTCACATTTTACCATGGTGTGTGTATACAGGCAATACTTCACCCCTGCTCTGAGACCAGGTTCATCTAAGATTCCATGAAATATGAAAAAAAAAATAAAAAAATGGGGGAGTAAGAAAGGGGAAGAAATTTCAACCTGAATTCAGTATACTGTTAGGTTACACACTGACAGCAATGCCATGTGGAGAAAAACAGTGACAATGTGTTTTCAGATATCTATTTCCTCCTGTTCAAAATTGGTTGCAGCATTAACATTGCTTGCTCTTTACCAGACTGATTTCCTCCATTTACTCTTTCTCCCTCCTTTATCCAAGTGCAAATTGTTGATGCACTTGGATAAAGGAGCCAAATGGTGAAGGAGCCAAATGACAATAGAGGCACAGCCCAGTGGTCCCTGCCAGCACTTCCAATTGAGAAGAGGGCATCACATTTAGAAAAATGACAAGCATGGGGCAGAGTCTCTTTTTTTTACACCATGAATGTATTGCAAGTTCACGGTCTGATTTACACCTTTCTCATCCCGTCTGTGCTATTTACTGCTCCTAGCCCCAGGGCATTCTGCTGAACAACCTGAGGGCACCCTCAGCAATGTTTCTGCCATCATGTCACTTCCACAGCTGTTATGTAGTCAAAAAGAAGCCTTCTGGGTATTTCTTTTCTACATGCCTTACAACAAAGTGCAGATAACTTTGTAAAAAAAATAAAAAAATAAAAAAAAATTTCAGTGAATAAGAAGACATCTGTGAATATCTAATGATGCAAGATTTTCCAGCTAGTTTCAAAAGGTGAAAATAAGATTGCAACAGGTGCTTCAATCCTTTGAATTGCATCAGATAGCTTTTCTTTAAAATGATACTTCTTTTCTGTGAATGGCATGAATTGCCACTGTTAACAAATTGTGATAATTTCTGTTACATTCCCAACAGATGACACATCAGATTGATTTTTCTTCCTCTCTATAGTTAGGCTAAGCCAAAACCTATCCAAGTCTTGAACAAGAAGGTTAGCATTGAACTCTGCGTCCTGACTGGTTTATCAAGGTCCAGTGTTCTGCTGGTCCCAGCCTTCATGTGCCCACTATGAAATTATACTTCTCTCTGGAAAAGGTGATACTATTGCTCAAAAAATTGATTATCAAAAAAAAAATAATAATAATAATCATCAAGACATGCTAAAAAGAGTGGATGCAAAAACAAAAGCAAAAGTTTATGTCTAAGGATGGGAAGGACCTAGATAAGCAATTATTTTTATTTGCATAACTTCAAAGAACACATGTGAAAGTGAATTCAGATTAAAAACAATTGCTATTCAGGGCGCCTAGAGTTATGCTTAGCAGGCTGTATATTAGCATCACAAAAGAGTTTCTTTGTAACTGTAAGTATGAAGTGTCTCCCTGAAAAGAGACAGAGGACCTCCTGTTGTTTAAAAGTAAATCATAATTTAGTTGAGCAAGAGAAGACACAACATGTGGTTTTGGCCCTATCTGACAGAAAGGAACAATGCTTACAACATAGCAGGTATGTTGAGTACTTAAAGCAAATCCAAGTGAACTGCAACAATACATGGTACTGTTTGGAAAACAGGAAGATATTACAGTATTTGCAGATGAAAAAATCCTCTAAATACTAAGAACCTTAGTAAGTGGACATTGTTTTGTCTAAGGGTAAGAAAGAGTACAGAATCCAGAACCAGGTGTCAATAATTTAAATAGAATGATTACTGGTCAAGTTACAGTTACCTTTTTTTTAGCTGCAGTCACTAACAGCCTATTTTTACAACAACAGATTGCTTTTACATGTAGTCCTTGGCTGTTAATCTTCAGAAATTTTTCTTCATAGTAAAATTGGTTAGCTTTGTCTTTTTGCTTTAAAAAAATAAATCTATGTAGCGTGAATGTATCTAAAAGTGACATTACACCTTTGTGGTGTTTGGAATGGTTAGCACCAGTGTATTATAAAAAGGTTATTTTGTGGCTATGGGTCTTTTGTTGTTTGTTCATTTGTTTTTGGATTTTTTTTTTTATGGACAATTTGATGACTTAGGTTTTATTTATCCTCTTTTCTTTCTGAAAAGGAGTAGGAAATATAGCATTTAGTTTTGAAAGCAACTGAAATAGAAGTATTTTGCAGCAGATGGGATTTTTATGAGCTGTTTGTCACTATATACTAGTCTTGTTAAAGAGCAATCGTTTTCTGCTTCATTACACTAAGATAGCTCTGTTTAGGGTTCCACTCAGCTGTGAAATGACTTTAAAACTTCTATAAGGAATGGAGATGAGATTTTTATAATAAAAGATTGCTAACACTGTATAGGGAATAGAAATAAAATGGTCAAACACACTGTTTTTTTGGAAGAAGAGAGGAATATAGACATGTTGCATTGCATTGCTTAATCTGCTGGTTTAGGATGAAAAGAGGCTTCAGAGTACTATTATTTTCTAAAAAAAAGATAACATTCAAGTAAATCTATGTATAAAGACTAAAATGCATTATTTATACAAAAAAAACCCCAACACAATATTGGTTTTTTTATGCTACTTTCAGGCAGAAAAAATGTAAACGAAAGAATAAGACACACAGACATTAATATGAAAATAGTAGGTCAAATCCTCATCTAAAATACAACAGTGGAACTAGGTTTATTCTGTTCTTGTACCTTTCTTGAGTGTAAGCCCAGAATATTTGAACCTTTGCACCTTGCCCTGGGCAATTAAAATTCAACATAATCCCCTGGGAGCTCTGTGCAACTCTGAGAAAGGTGGAAACTGGAGGAGCAACTCCTCCAGGTGCTCCTGCCCAAGGCCCCATGGCTCCACAACCCTGGGAGCAGCTCCTCAACAGAATTGCCCAGTTGAGCTTCAGCATGCTGCAGCCTGGCATCAAGATAAAAAAAAATTTGGACTTGCCCTGGGATGTAGCTCCTCATCCTTTGCTCCAAAATAACCAAATTAGCTTCAGCGAGTTTATATATTTCATCGAATCATAGAATCGTTAAGGTTGGAAGAGACAACTATGATCACCTAGTCCCATCACCATGCCCACTAACCATGTCCATCAGTGCACATCTACTCCCTACTTTCCCTATGTTCCATTTTAATTTAGTTCCTTTTTACACACTTTGGTTCCTTCCTAACCAATCAGGATTCATTGTGTTACTGTTGCGGTACTCCTTCCCCATCAGTATGTCTCAGTGACTGTCTACCATGCCACTTCTCTTTCTCTCTTACTTTAATACAAGCTCAGAACATTATTCTTTCAGATGGACGCTGCAATGATATTTGTTCTGAGTGTCTTTCCTCATGTGTCCAAGACTTTTTGGGTATCCTGCCAGGAAAGAGGCTTGACAAAAGACGACTGTGTTGCACAGATGTGGTCAGCTTGACTAGAGCCAGAGGTTAAAAATCAATGATGGACAGCCTCTGTTCATCCTGCCTTGCTCATACTGGTGTGGATCCAAAAAGTTAACATATATTCATTTTGAAAAAGGTGATCCCTCACAGCTCTGCGCATAATCGGTGTATGTTTTAAAAGTCAGTAAATCCAAATGTCTCACTCTAATCCTCACCTTCACGGTCCTTGGCACTGCAGCTGGGAATGGTTTATTCTTTCAGCAGCAAACCTCTACATCTGGAGGATCTCCCTTAACATGCAGGATCATTGTAATGCTCCCTCCTGTTAATGCTGCACGGGCTATTTGGAATGAGTCATTCCCTGATTTTCCAGTTCTTTCTACCAATTTACAAGGAGAAAATGAACGTGTACCTACTGAAAGAGTGGTGCTCTCTACAGTATCCTGGGAATGGCAGCATCTGAAGAAATCCATATGGTCTACTCCATCAGTCATATGCTGCATTTTCTTTCCAAACTATGAACTTGTGTAGTTCATAATAACAGGTAAACTGAACTGCAAAGCAAAGAGTATATATCTCTACTCAACCCTTAGCTCTAAATATTCATTTCCTTTATGTGATTCATTTTATGAGCATGCATTCAGTCCACAGTATTCCTAGATGATGGCTGACTGAAGTAAAAAAAGAGAGTCTAGATGTAGACATCCTTATATTACCATTCAGATTATTCTCTGTTACACAAGGAAATTATTTCTCTCTTCTTGTTTTTGGATTTCCTGTTAGCTCTCGTATGTGTCTGTTCTAACTTTTCTGGTTTATTATCCCCTGCTTTTGTTGAGTCTTACCATGTATGTGATGTGTGACAAGGGCTGGCAATATAATCATACAAAGTCTTGAGCTTCAAAATTGTGTTTTTCGTCTCTTTACAGCACTTAGAACAGGTCTCAGTTGTCATAGAGGCACATACAGCTCTTATGGGATCAAAGCTTTATGCTTATATCCTTTGTGAAGGTTTCAGTGAGTGAAGTGGGCATTTCTCCCATATAGCCAGGATATTTGAATGTTTGCAGCATTTGGCATGAACCAGGACTCTTTTACGTAGTTGATATTGTTTCATAAAAGTCAAAGATATCCCACACACTCTACTTTGCCTCATGTAGATGTTTATTGCACATAGTGATAATGGGTAATGGTCAACACTTGCTGGCTAATGACAGAATAAGATCTTCAGAGAACTTTGTATTTCATCTACTTCACTTCCTTAAATTAATAGATTTTCCAAAAGTATAACAAGAGAGTGAATTTCAGGTAGCTAGGTAACTTCATCTAAACTGTTGTGTCATTCAGAATGACTAAAAAAATTATATATGTCTAATTCCAATACTTTCCACTCTAGTATAAATTACGCTTAATAATAAGAAGTGCAGATTGTGGTGATCAAGTGTATCATTCAGTCAGACATGGGAATTGAATAGGTTACACACTACCTCTCATCTCCCCCCATCTTCATTTTCTCATGTTTCCTGCACTGAGTCCTCCCTTTCCCTGATTCTGGACTTTCTCCTTAAGACATCCCACAAATAAGCAAACATCAATTTGCATCAAGAGTAAGTAATCTAGTGCCTCCTTTCTCATCGTTACACAGAAATGGCTGAACCTCCAAAATGCTGAGCAATTCCTCCAATGACTTGCCAGCTGCTGACCTGAGATCTCTGCCTCTGGTGATGTCTCTGTTTTCTTCTGGGTTTTTTTTTGCATGTTTGGGTGTTCAATATATTACCTTTATTCTCTGTTTTCTTGCTTACTTGCTCACTTTCTTTCTTACTTATTTTTAAATAATAACAAATATCTGCTAACCTAATTCACTCACAAATCAGATTTCCTTACATACCTCAGATCTACATATCCTTCCCCTGCCATATAATCTTGCTGACATGGGCTCCCTCCTAAATTCAGCTCAGTTGACATCCTCTGTTCAGATAAATTTCGGTCCTTTTTTGTTTTTCTACATGTAGGGCTGGGGAGGTGGTAATCTCAGAAGTGTTCAATCTGATAGGTAGGCTCTGATGGCTCAGAGGCAATAGCTGATGAATACCAATGAAAATGTATCTCACTGTACTATCTCAAGCTTTATAGAGATCTGGGTATGTGTTTAGACTAAGCAAGAACATTTAAAGCTAGACAGCTTGTACCTGAGAATTTCTTTCTTGGAACCCTCATTGCCCATTTTCTTTATGTTTATTTTTTTGCAAAAATAAAACTTAGCAGAAGCCACAAGAGTAGGAAGTAATCCCTTTTAATGTTTTTGGAGGTTTTTCCTTTGCATTTACTCACGCATGCTTTCATTAGTTCTAAATAAGTAATTAAGTAAACCTCCTGATTATGTTCACCATGGAGAACTGATTATTTTAAAGTGCTTTAAATAGGTTTTAAATTTGCAACTCAAATTCATCAGATTTAGATGTTAGATGCATTTTTTTATGAAAAGTAGGAAGTCATATTCTTTTCACAGAATCACAGAATTGTATGGGTTACAAGGGACCTCTGGATATCATCAAGTCCAACCCTCTGCTAAGCAGGTTCCCTATAGCAGGTCGCACAGGAAAGTGTTGAGGTGAGTTTTAAATATCTCCAGAGAAGGAGACTCCAGAACCTATCTGGACAGCCTGTTCCAGTGCTCTGTCACTCTCTAAGTAAAGAAATTTTTCCTCATGTTTCACTTTGTGCCCACTGCCCATTTTGATATCTTTGTAGCCCTCTGGTGGATTCTCTCCAGTAGTTCCCTGTCTTTCTTGAGCTGAGAAGTCCAGAACTGGACACAGTATTCCAGATGTGACCTCACTGTGGCAGACTAGAGGGGAAGAGGACAACCTCCCTCAACCTGATGGCCACACTTTTTTTAAAGCAGCCCAGGATACCATTGGCCTTCTTAGCCACAAAGGCACACTGCTGACTCATGGTAAAGCTGCTGTTCACCAAGATATCGAGATCCTTCTCTGCAGAGCAACTTTCCAGCAGGTCAGCCTCTAACCTGTACTGATGCATGCAGTTATTCCTCCCCAGATGTAGGACTCTATACTTGCCCGTGTTAAACCTCATAAGACTTTGCCCAACTTTCCAGCCTGTTCAGGTCAAACTGAATAGCAGCACAGCCTTCGAGTGTGTCAGCTGCTCCTCCCAGCTTTCATTATTGAAGCTGCATACTTCAGATGATCAGTATCACTAACTGCACTTTCTCTTGCCAGTTCCATCGATTCAATGTCAAATCTTAATTTCTGACTTATTCAAATCTGACAGTAACATTAAATTAATGTGTCTTTTCCTAAAAGCTATTATTATGCATTGTTCACCCATTTAGGTATTTTATATGGTTTCTATTAGTAATACTATTCAAGTAAAATGCAAGTTACTCCCTGAAATTAATTAAAATATGGATCCTGAGCAATTTTCACTTCCCAATGAATTCTGCAGGGAACTGCATCACACACAGGCCATATCTTTGGACCATCTTTCTGAAGCTGTTTAAGCGCAGATGTTTGATCCCTTACAGGCACTGCTGTCTGTACTTACAATTTTTTGAGCACTTGTGTGATTGTCCAAATGTTCATTTCATGTGAACTGAAACATGAATTAGAAGCTATTCATTCTTTCAGTCAGCATTACTCTTACAAGATATATTTCATTGCCATGTTTTTAACAGTATCCTAAACTTCCTTGGATCTCCTCCACAGCACACCAAAATTTGGAAACAACTGACAAGATGCAGCTCATGCAATAAATAGTATATGAAAAATATGTTATCCTTGCCCATGGAAACCTTTACAGTACTTTTTACTTCCCTGTAGGAAAATCCTATATTAGCTTGGATAACTCCCACTCCATTCAGAGGTCACTGTTTCTTCTAGTCGTGTGACTAGTTGTATCTTGCCATCTTACGTCAGCATGGGAAATGTTAGGAATCAGGATGCTTACTAATATAGTCACATTTACAAGTGCAATCATTTTGTTTCAGAGTGTGAGAACCAAAACCAAATTATCTTTTCACGCAAGCAATCTTAATTTGGAAAAGTATAAAAGGGTAGGAAATCTTAATTTTAACAGATTTTTGAGCTATTGTAATCAAAAAGTTCCTAGCTGGGACATATTTAGCAGTCTTAACTGATAGAAAGGAATATAACTCAGTGACAGCCAAAGGCAGTTTACCTCTGCTGGAGATCTGATTTGTAATGTTTTTCTCAAACAACATTTCCAAACTATTAAAATGACAGAAAAAAAAAAAAAAACCCTGAATCAAAATCTGTTCTTTTCCATTGATTATGACCTGATGCGTAGCATGCTAACTAAAAACATATTTCGAAGTGAAGTTACTTGCAAACATTGAAAAGACCTGAGAATTTAATCAAGGAAACTTTAAATATCTAAAACAGCAATCTGAAAGTAAAGAAGCAGTTAGATTGCTTGCCTACAGAGAATTTGCTGGCAGATTTTATTATGAAACAGCTCGAGTCCCCTAGGCTTTGTGACAGCTGAATCGTACAATATGCTACATTTGGCAGTAACTCTTAGAAGAGATATACATGTCTCTCATTTTTTTATGTTAAGTATAGGTGTTACCTCTTCAGTATAACTGGTGCTGAGTATAAAAGTTTCCATCATAAAAATGAAGAACTAGACAGTTACTTTCGGGTGGCTCTACCAGATCGGTTTTTATAATCTTTCTATACTTCAGAATGTCAAGGCATTACTTTATTTCCAAAAATGCTGAAGGTCAAAACTCAAAAGAAAGGAAATTAGAATTAGAGGCACCAACCAAATTTGTTCGTATATCACCTTTTCTTGTCACCATGTATCACGTCATCAGTTTCTCTTCTTTCTTTTTTATGCTCCAAACTTTATAAAGACTTTCCAATTTTATTTATATTTTATTTGGGTTGGGGGTTGAGGGTGGTGGTGATTGATTTTTTTTTCCCCTACAAAATGATGGATTTTTGCTTCTTCACTTCTGACATGAGGTTTTATACCTGTACAGCTTTGTGGCTAAAAATAATAACAGAAATATCATCTCTTTAAATACCTCATAATTCTTTTAGAGGAGAGCTTCCTACAGTTGGAAGGACTTGTTTTCTGCCACAAGGAGAGCACCAGCAATCATGTGAGTCATAGAGAGACAGAGGATTATGTATAGGATTGGTAGTTTGTCTCGCTCCAATTTACAGGAGGGAGAAGGGGTTCTTTTAATATATGTATACCCGACAGCGAGATTAAGACACAACGGGTCAAATGTTAGCCCGACCAGTTTATTACAAATCCTAGTTGCTTAGGGAGATGGGGAAGGGAAGGTGGGCGATAGAAAGGAGATAAAAGCAAGGAGTCTTTATAGAAAGCAGGACATAGTCACCACCAGGGGTCCAGCATTGTTTGTAGCGCAGACGTTGATCTCGGGTGATGGGTCATCAGAGCTTGTTCAGTTGCCAACTGCTTCGGTTGATGACCACTTTGGTTGACAACAGCTTCCAACAGCAGTACGAACTTATTTATAAGTCCAAAGTGGTCGAGTCAGCTCTCTTTGGAGTGACAGCTCAAATCCAAAGTGGTTGAGTCATCTCTCTCTGGAGTGGCAGCTTCTGGCTTTGGGATCTCAGCAGAAACTCCTTTGTTCCCATCTTCCAGGCCTTGCCAGCAGATAAGAGGGAGCAGAGAGGTGCCCACCTGCATCCTGTTTTTCACAGGATACAATAGTATCATTTCCCAGTCTCCCATACCAAGCTGGCGCTACTTGGTCACAGGCCAGATCTTCCGCCAGTAAACACTCCTGAGCACTCTCTTCCTGGAGCAAACAGCTCTGAAGGAAATGCTTTCAAATGTTCACAAGGTGATGTTGATTTCCACATGGTGACACCCACCATTTGCCTCCTTGGTAAGTCAGTTAGAGTCTTATCACAAAAGATACATCAGAAAGCAAGCTTTGATCCAAAAAAAGAAGGGTTCAGACACAGTTTCTGTGAAAGCATCTGCATTTCCAACCATACCTATTTTTTATTACATATTAGAAAGGAATTCCATGAAGAACTTATTAATTACCAATCAGAAGGCCTTGCACATTAATTGGTTGCTGTTAGTAGGTGCAAGCGTTCACACAGAGGTGAACTTCACTGAAGAGTTTGCCTAAGTGCTAAGAATTTTGTACGGGAAGAGGTGCCACACTGTTAAATGATCCACAAATGTTGCTCAGAGAGCTGTTCTGAAAAAGGCTCAGATTCCTAAAGGCTTTCCAAGTGTAAAGGCCTTCTAAACCCGGATGTCTTCTAAGTTTTTATTCTGTAAAATCCTCTTGAGTGGACATACATATCCTTTTTTATCTGAAATGTTCCTCCATTCTTTTTCCACATGTCCACCATTACCCCAGGCAAAATGTTAAGTGCCTCCACTTTACAGAGATGTATTAATGAAGTCATGCAGTGACTAGCTCCCAGAAAGAATGTGGTCTAGTAGGCTTGCGCTGAGTTTTAATTCACCAAAAGAAGCATCCTCACCTTGGCAGGGGACTTCAAGCTTGGAGAAGGAGCAAGAACATATTCAGATTCATTGTAAAGGGACTCAGCTCATTTTTCCAAACTTTGGACTAGACTCAAGGTAAAGGAACTCAACTAATTTTCCTAAATTCCTAAATTCCTCTAGTGCAACTTCAGTGCCTTGGGACATAGACCTATTCTAGCCATGTTTCTGAAAGGTCATGGCTATCTCATAAAGCTCGCATCATCACCACTTTGCACGAGTTGGATACCACAGGGAGTCCTTTTCTCACTTGACTCCCAGATTTGAACAACCACAGGCCATTGCTGGAAGCCTCTGATACTCAGGTCAATTTCTGACTAGCCAACAGCGTTCTCAGATAACATCTCTCCAAGGCTGAGAAAGAAGAGACACTGCACGATGTTGTATTAGGCGCTGGTGGGGACTCAAGATGTAATGGGATGTAGGCCCCCCCCATGCTGTAACGGGCAAGGACGAACTGCCCTTGAAAGACGGTAGGAGGAACTTGGAGGAACTTGTCTGAGGAAAACACGGGACCACCAGGGCCTCAAGGACTAACTAGATTTCTTGGACCAAAAGGCCCCCCTGGTCCTCCTGGGAAGGATGGATAAGCGCAACCTCAGCAAGCATTGGGCAATCCCGCCCACCAATCAGGAGAGGTCACGCTGACTCAGTATCTCATGCACAGACATAAAGAATGATTGGACAAAGGATACGTGACTAAACCATGGATTGGTAGGTAAAATGATGCATGTACAGATGTTATCAGTGTTAACAAAGATGTACTTAAAGGCTTTTACAAACCCAATATATGCCATTTGCTGCATCCTCATATTGGTGTCTGTGTTGCGATGGCCCTAGCGAGGGTAGATCGCTAGCCCCCGGCGGAAAGCACCTCGGAAACAAGGGGACAACAGCACGAAGTGTTATTTAAGAAGATAGATGCCTTGTGTTGCAGGAGATAGCTGGGCAGACAAAAATGACTGTAAAATAAGAGAATGCATGCAACTGTAAAACCATCATCTCCATCTTCTCTGCCAGTCTTACCATTTGCTGTCCTGCTCTGGCTGAACTGCAGCAATGGCAACTTTGCCATTAGTGTACTTCTCTCTAAAGGCTACTACAGCAGCAGTAATGGCAGCCTGCTGTTCTGTCACAAGATAGGAACTGCTGTGCTCTGTATGCCAGATAAAGAAGTTTGAACTCAGAAGTATGTATGAGAAAATAAAAGATTTTTGAACATGGGTAATAAAGAGTTTTAGACTAAAATAATAAATTCTGTTCTTCAAGCATAAGCTAAGAGTGCTGGGGATTAGTGTTAAAGAACATTCTTTTTTTGCCATTTTGATAACGTTCCTGTTGTCAGCATGTTTCTTATTTAATTAATACCAAAGACAGTAAATCATTGCCTTGTTTCCAAGTTGTGAGAACATAACCACTTTTAGAATGAAACCTGTTGTAGTGTGAAAGGAAATCCAAACAAATGTATGCTTTGAAATGATTATTTTACCCTGGAGGCTTAATTTATACAAAACAGATTATTGGAAGACAGTAAAATTCCCATTTAAGCATGAGAGACATCAATTTTCCGCTGAATGAAGCACAGCTTAAATTATGAGGATTTAATTATAGTAATGATTGTAAAGTTGGGGTTGAAAGGTGATTCATGTTCTGAGCTTGATTTTCTTTTTCAGCTTCCTTTTCAGTATTCCTCATTAGATTTCCTCTATATTTTCCCAAAAACCTTTCTTTTATGAGAGTAACTCAAACACTATGGCTGTAACTTTATTTGATTTCCCAGAAGTTGGTTGAAATTGTGAAAGTAATCAAACAAAGCATTCTGGAAATACATATAATGGTTCTGATTTATGCAGTAGTTCACACTTGGCATTTCATGCATCTATGAGCTCTGAGTGCTAGGGTGAACAAAGGTTGTGGTTCCTGTGGGCCTATGGTAACAACAGCAGGAGACAAGTGTGTGTGCTGTGTGTCTGGATGCATATGTTGGTGTGTGCAGCCACTCATGAACATTAAATCAGACCAACAGGGACAAAGAAAAAGGTAAGGGGCTGGAAACCAGAGTGACCACAGGTCTAGACTGGACACTGGAAAGACAAGGGGATCTGTACCATGGTTACTAATCTGATCATGTGGTCGAAAACCGCAAGGGAAGGCTGTAGGTTCTTGGGGTCAAACAGAAGACCTGTTTGAATGTATGTATGAATGTCTGTGCCAGTGACTGTGCTCTCTCTACATGCAGGACTATGGCCTCAGGGGCTTGTCCATCCCCCAGTGCCGGCAGCTTGTGATCAAGGGCGCAGTTACTGGAGAGAGAGAGCTGCAACAACTTCACCTCTGTGGCGTGGCTGCATCCTGCAACCCCCTCATCATCTGTGTACTGGTCAGGCAGGCATGGAGGGGCAGTGCCAGACTGCACACCCACTGAACCATCCAGCATCCAACCAAAAGAGGCAAAAGATTCATATTACTGCACATTTATATTTCTCCCATGTCTGTTTCCAAAAGAAAATTTTAAATCTTGAGGCAGCTGAATATGTATTATATTTCATCCAGGCTGTAGCTTAACAACTCTGGGCATGTTTATGCCCTGTAGTTTAATATGGCAGCCAACTGGAGGCTATGTCCACACTAATGAAATATATAGAGGTGACTCCAAATGTAATGCCTCCTATTTATTTTCATAGACAACAGACACAAAGAGCACAATAGCACTATTTGATAGAGCAAATTCTCAGCTACAAAACACTATTTTTCAACAGACAGTACCATTAGCTATGCGTGCTCGCCAGCAATGAACTAGAACCTGCACCACCAGAGGTGACCCACTCTTCCACAGTTGCTATTATATACAATGACATCATTGCTGAGAAAATACCCACACAGTCCATCTTTCATTAGCCCAAACAGGTGGAAGTCAGAAGGTGCTAAATCTGGACTTCACATTGGGTGTGGTAGGACAGTTCAGCCAAGATTGGCACTGCACTCCACCATCTTCAAATTGGTATGGGGCCTGACAATATTGTGTTGCAAGAGAAGGATTGTCTTCTCCTCTGGCTTGACTCTGGAAGTTGGAGCCTTCAGTTTAGTCAGTATCACAATGTAGAGATCAGAGTTGATGGTTTATCTGGGTTACAGGAGGTGCAAAAGGATCACCCATTTCCTATCCCCCAATATGGCGTACATCACTTTACCTGCCAACATTGTCATCATCATTTCCAACTCCTTGAAACAATATTCAGCTCTGTACACAGTTCCTTTGTCTTAATCCATGGATTTATGCAAATGAGCTGATTGAGACACTCTTCATTTTGCCATGTTACAGTAGTGCATGGACATCCAGAACATGGCTTGTCTTTCACATCGCTGTCTCCACTGCTGAAATACACCACTCTCTGCCTCAGTGTGCTCATATCCACTGTTTAGTCTCTATAAACATTCAGCAAGAGACGATAAATGTCAATGGGTGCGATTTTTTCTGCATGGAGGAATTCAAATACACATCTTTGTTTCATATACACTTCCTTGACAGCCACCATTTTGCCAGACTACCATCTGTCTCATGGCAACAAAATGTAACGAAATTGGTGGGAAGGTTCTACCTCTACTGCCATACAACCAGCATCCTCCTCTGATGTCGTGGGTGAACGTAATAAAGTAGTAGACATTACTTTCGGAGCAGCCCTCATAGTAAACAGGGTCAGAGCATGGCTGTGAGCAGTGTCCCACAAGTGTCATGTTTCCTGGTCAGCAAGTGCTTGGAACTGCTTATCCCAACTGGGACTACCCCATTCATGAAGGCCTCTAGTTGCAGTAAATTTTTATTTAATCAAAGATATACAGGTTAATGATAAAAGGGGACCTTATTTCTGCACAATAACTCCAATTGCTAATGAATTTTTCATGTTAAACTGATACACATGTATAAATGCTCCAAGTCAGCCAGGTGTTGTACTGGAGAAGGCAGAAAAGAGAAATTTTTGCTACCTTTCTCCCAAGCAGGGATTGTAGCTGGATTGAACACTATAATCACAGCATTAACAGTTACTTGACTTTTTTTAAATTATAATTGCTGGCCTTTTACAGACTATCATTATGTTAGACATACCTCTACATAGCCAGTTACCAAATTATATTTTTACATGCCTGAACCCATCCATCACTTATTTTTCCAGCATGTAGCAGTACAGCTCAAACCTGATTTTAATAAGTTGAAATAGCTAGTCTTTCACTCTTATTCTACTTTTGAAAGCATTAGAGTCCAGAATTTAAAGTAAAAGACAGTTTGTCAACAGTTCATCATTAAGACAGAAAAGGACATTTAAAAACTCTTGTTATTGTGCTCCTGAGAGATTAAGTAAGCATCAGACTGATCACTCAGTAAAGTTTAAATCTGTATCTGATTAAGAGGCAGGTAGTTTGTGCATGCTTTGCCACACTAGTCTAATTAGAAACATATCAGAAATAATAAGCCATTATTGGTGGATTTTTCTGCCCTTTGGTCATAAGTCTAATGCAGTAAAAAACAGACACATATTATTGTTCCTTTAGTGGAATTCTAATGCAGTAAAAGCTGGAGACATATTGTTGTTCCTTTAGTTGTACTTAATTAAAATAATAAACTAATGTAAAAACAAAAATGGCATAACTTTAATATTTAGAGTGTACATTTACATATATGTATACATATATAAGAGTACGTGAGGGGAAAGTCCTGGTTAACAAACTTAATCTCCTTTTATGACAAGATAAGAAGGACATAAAACTATTTGAGAGCATCCAAAGAAGGGCTACTATGATGGTGAAGGGTCTGGAGGGCAAGACATATGAGGATCACTTGGTTTGTTCAGCCTAAAGAAGACTGAGGGGAGGCCTCATAGCGGCCTGCAACTCCTCATGAGGGGAACAGAGAGGTAGCGCTGATCTCTGCACTCTGGTGGCAGCAACAGGACCAGAGGGAATGGCATGTAGCTGCATCAGAGAGGGTCAGGCTGGGTGTTAGGGAAAGGTTCTTCCCCAGAGAGCGGTCCAGCCCTGGAACAGGCTGCCCAGGGCAGTGAGCACGGATTCTAACTGCTGCAGTTCAAGAAGAATTTGGACAATGCTCTCAGACATAGGGTTTGAATTTTGAGTTATCCTGTGTGGAGACAGGAGTAGGACTCAATGATCCTTGTGGATTCTTCCACAATTCAGGATAATCTATGATTCTACTATGCATATAATTATGAATATTTTCTGTCTAAGTCTACCATTCTTTAACTTACTGACACCACAGAAAAAGTTCCCACTCTAAAAATGACAACATACAAAGAAAATGGATTTTTTTTCCACTGAATATTATTGTTGCTGAAAACTGATTTTTTTTGTACTATTCTACCATCAAACCAATGGTGAAGCCTGCAAAAGTAATAAGTGTAACCAGTAAGATTCAGATAAACCTGCGGAATGAGGAAGCTATGTTTAAATCTAGCAAAATACTTTCCTAGGTTTGCAAGTAAAATTAAATTCAACAATAAATTGGAGCAACTTGAATGGCAAGTGTAAGTCTGCTTTATACAAATGATCAGACTTTCCACACTGTCATCATTTAAGATTAACATATATGAACAATTACACAGTGTTTAGCAGTCTGAGTATTAAAATATGCAGAATTTCTATGTCTGTAAGGAGACACCAAATGCACAAATAACTCATCTACATTTTGATCTAGAGACAAGATAAAAGATGTGTTGACAAAAAGAAATCAGCAGACACTTTGTAAAATTCTAACAGGTTAATAATTCTAAAAAGCTACCTCTTGATCTCACCAAAACCTTGACACTGCTTGCTCCTTAGCCTGTGCCTTTTTGGAAGTTTCATGCTTAGCTAACAATATCCTTCCACCTGGTTCTTTTAATTCCTTTTTAACTATAAACCTTACTGTTATGACCTTTTTTTTTTTTTTTTCTGTTCTTACAAGAGTGCCGAATGTGAGTTTTGGCCATGTTCGTAAAACACTCTTCTACTTGCTTTCTCAAAGTTATGTCTTAAATGATGTCCTGTTGCAACTATTCAGGGCTACATCTAGGGCTATTGCATCTTGTCCATTGGATTTTTATTACTTTCTATTCCAAGAGACAATTGTTTCATCTAGTCTTCATGACCCATGACATTTTCCCAATCTGTATTGCACATTTTTGGAATGCCTGAGATCTGAAGGTATAAAAAAACAAAGGAATCTTTCAAAAGTCATCAAAACTATGTATGTTTATAAAAACCTGGCCATATATCATGTATAAAGAATGACCTTTTAAAATGCAATATAGCTTATACCTACTTGGAGTATTCAGTTCCCGATCTCTGCTTCTACAGTTAGCTCTTTGTTAGTGCAAATTATTCATCTTAGCTGAGTTTTTAATGACACTAATGCTTTGCTTGAAAGTGAAATATTCTGTTAATGTTTTCTGAGATTTTCACAGAGATCTCTGCAATCATTAGTGAAATTTGTCTTTTAGATGAGTTAAAACCCTTATATCTCCAGTGTGATGTTCATAATATTTCAGTTAATGTAACAAATTTTGTTAGAGCTATACATGTTGTTCCAAGCAAAGTGACTATTTTAATTCAAAGTAAGAAATAATGAAATTTAAAATAGTTTTTCTTTGACTAGAAAATATAATTTAACATAATTTTAAGGCAAACATAACTGTGCAAATTCACATTGTATGTATTTAATTGTTTGGAATTTATATGAAATATTACCTGGGTATTATTCAGAAGTCTCAACTGTTTTTCAGGATGAAAATCAAGAGTTTAAACTCTGAGCCAAGAGAATATAACTAAAACCAGATGGAATTATGGGTAGATTATATACTTTTGGTTATTTAGTCTCTTCAATCATATGCTTCAGTGGCTACCTAGTTTCTACTGAAGCCCAACATTTGACATAGCTGTAATGAGATACAGAGTTTTTATTCAAATTGCTCACTCTAACTTTTCTATCCCATATCTAAGTGGTTTTGTTTTCCTTATCTTGTACTTTTCTTAACAAGGATGAGGTTTGCAGCAATAGGAGTTTTAATAAGGTAGTATCTCTGCTAGATATAAGGAAGAGAGAAGTGTATATAGACATATGGAAAGGTAGAGTGCTGTAGCAGGCATTGACAAAAATTAGCCTACTACAGTTTATATACTACTAAATGTAAAAGATCAAAATTGGTTAATCGATCAATCAGTCATTCACTGGTAGAACAAAGGACTGTTAAGACAGAAGAAGAAAGTGACAATTTTGCCAAGAGCAAACTAGACAGGTACACCTACTTTGTTTCCTAAAATTAGTGATAAAGCGATATGAGTATACTCTGCAGACACTTACAAGCTATACGTTAGGGAAGTAGAGCAATTAAAGGCGATGAATGGAAGCAATATAAGACAAGCGGCATAAACAAGCAAACAAACAAACAAATGAAATCCATAGGGAATAAATACATGCTTAGTAAGACTCCTAACAATAAGTTATACCAGTATCTGAACTGGCTCCTGCCACTTCACCCAAAAGATGTCTTCAATTCTGGCCATCTTTTGTTTTGGTTTCCTGCTTTTTATCATCTGTCTTAATATTGTCATCATATTTTCATTTATATTGATTGGTCCTTGTTTAATATCCACTGACTCTTTAGGACAGAAAATTTGCTGGGAGTATTTTAGGTATACCAAGTGTTCTCTGCTGTTTTTGTTGAAATACCTGCCTCCTTTTTTTTTGAGCTGATTATTCTAAGTGTTTATTTATCATGTTTGGAAGATGCTCATTTGATAGTATGTTGCAAAATACAGATGTGATGCATTGGGTTGATTTAATAAATGGAATACTTTTTTAAAAATACATGTCTTGATCTTTTAATATGTAATATGCAAGTACTGAACTAGTGGCTGAATAAAGGAAATTGCTTCCTTTTCTTCTTGGGGAATGTGCTAAATACACTGGTCTCCTTTCAGCTCAGTCCTAGTCTTTGCACAGAAGTAGAGAGCATTAGAATCTAAAACCACACAAAAGCAAAATGAACCTGAATATACTAAAGAGTTTGGGAAGAAAAGAAAAAAAATCAGCTGTACTTAAATAGTCATTATATGCAGAATATCTTCAGAACAAATTGTTTGATCTATCAGTCAATAAGCCTGACCAATTGTTTACCATTCATGGCCTGAATTTACAAGAAATATCTCTGATTCCTTGATAATATGTTCCTAGCAACAATGCTTTCCGTGCCCCTCTAGATAAATACCTCAATGCAATGTGGATTTCCAGGTTACATTAAATGCAAACAGCATCACTTCTAAATTTGAGGACTAGCACATAAGAAAGAATTGTCATATAAAGAAGAAGTGCAGAACAGAAGAGATTCATCATTTCCTTGCATTTCTTAAATGTATACTATACTTTTTGAACTATATTAATATGTAATTGCTGTGCCTTTACTGAGGCAAGTTTTTGAATACATAGAATCCATAGTCCCAGTTTTTCCCCTTTCTTTATCGTTCTTGACATGTTTGATGGTGTTCATCATTTTCGCAATTCCACTGATAGTCTTTACTGTGTGTCTCAATAAATTTGGCTGATCCACATACCATCTATGACTGCAATAGTAAGAGGTGTCACTGGCTGAGGAGATGTGCTTTCTATAAATAGAAAACATATTTCTCTCTTTTTTTTCCTACTTATCCAAAATCTTGTTTATTATCTACTACAGCACTCAGTTTATTCAATCTCAAATTGCGATATTCTCATAGACAAAGTAGTTAATACTGGCATATTTCTAATTGAAAAATAAACTTAATTAATATTTCATTTTGCTTATTGAACCAAAGGAGTGCCTCTGTTAACGCATATCTTCAGAGGAAAGGCAAAAATAAACTCTATGCATTAAACTCTGGCTATATTTCTTTTTGAGTATTTGTCCCAAACAAACATGCTTAAAAAATTTCAGCTGCAATTTTATCTTTTGTTTCTCCATAGTTATCTATGTTCTTAATTGGCAGAGAACTCAACTCCAAGTTCCAGAACAACTTTAGCTAGGCTTTTCAGAAAAATTTGTTTTCTGTTTTTCAGTTATTCCAACCTGGAGGCTGTGATGACTTTTAGTCAACCAGGAACATAGAAAGTGAATTTCATAAAGAAGAGCCTATACAAGTACTCCAGGGATTAAAGGATCATAAAACGAAAAACAAACTGTGTATATGTATGTGTGACAGTGCATTGTCAAGACTTCGCTGCCTGTTATATATTATCTTAGCTTTACGGCAAAGCTTATTAAACTATGCTGGCAGTATTTTCTCTCTCTCTCTCTGTATGTTTCTAAGATAATTTTTTCCTCACAGACAATTGCCTGTATTACTGTTTTTAATAGGATAATCAAATATAGAGCCATGGATTATCATGCACTTCATGCCTCCTCTGTTATTACTGTTTCACATAGCCACAAAGATGAATATCACCCAGTGTAAGCTCTTCAGTTTAGCCTGGACAACATTAATTTTTACTTTTAAATCTGGAAAAAGATCCTAATACTACAAGTTATCTACTCTACTAACAAGACAATAACACTGAATTAGTTTGAACAATTTAAATAACAGTATATGTGTTGGTATTCTGTTAAAAGTTCAACATGCTAAGACCTTTGCATTTTTGTAGCTGATGTTCGTGAGCAGTAGGCAACTTGTTTTACTATCAAAAGGTTTTTTATTTATAACATTTCCTATAAAAATGTGCATGCACTTTCTTGTATGTATCACTTAGGAGAATTCACTGCGTTTGCCAAAAATTGCACAAAGTTTTATTTCTCATTGTTTTGCTTCACTATTACTTCTCAAAGACTGAACAACCTTGCAGCACTGCAGTGCCAGTGTAACAGGTAAGAGCCTTTCCCTCTTCCATTCCTTCACTGCATACTACAGTGTTTCAAAATATTTTTACTGAAATATGTCACATCTTGTCTTGGACAAGAAGATACATTTTTGACATATTTCAACATTACCTGCTCAAGTTGTTTTTTTATGAGTATGAGAAAAATGACTTTAATTAAGTAGAAGTTCCAATTTATTTTTGCATTTCTCTCTGAGGAATTTGTATAAAGGTTTAAAATTGTCAATCTTTGTCATACTCAGTGCACATTAAGTAGAGGATATGCGCTCTAGATCACTGCACGTAGACATGTCTGTAAGCGGCACCCAAATATATGTTTTTCCCTATATTCTCTCTTTTGCAAACTCTAGTCCCAGGAGAGGAGTTGAGTAACAGTTTGGTCTATGTGGAGGAGTGAAAGTACATATTGTTGAACACCAGTAGCAGCAGCCATTTACCCTTTCAGCCAGAAAAGTTCATAGTCTCATCCTTGTCATATATCACAGTTTGTTCCAGTGATAGCAACATATGGGAACTAAGACCAATGAAAAGCCCTTGTCATCAGCGTACTGCACAATAACATGTAAATCATATGTAATAAGGGAGCATCAAAAACTGCCTTGCATTAAAATTCCCTAAACCAAATGTCAGTCTACCTGCTTACCCTGAGAACTTCAAGTTATTATTACAATTTTTTTAGTTAATCATCTAAATATATAGTCCATATTTTTAAGCTGATCCATGCATCAGGAAAATAGGTGTATCTTTTTTCGAAGACAGTGTAATCCTCTAAAATGAAACAAGGGCTCCTCATTCACAATTCTATATGTGTTAAGAGCTGATAGAAAGAAAGATTCCTCACTGGCAACAAAAGGAGACAATTCTCCTTTTGTTCTTGTTTGTAGCTCAGATCACAGGCAGAAATATGTATTAAAGAAGTATTAAATCCTAAATAAAATTCTTTGTCTTCTGCTTTATACATTTACTACATCCATCACTGAAAAACTGAAAATTTGTAAGTTACAAGGATGGAGGGATGAATGACGCTAGTGACATCTGAACGTCTCCCAAATCCAAACAACAGCCTTGTAGTCAGTGAGGGAAAATTCTGCTGAAAGTGAATATCGCATTCTCAGCACAGAATGACAAAACAATTCCATATTTTCATCTTTGGGGACCTTTTCTAGTACCCGCTCTTTGGTAAACCATCTCTGACTCTGAGTGCTTTAGTTAGTCATAAAGCAGCTATGAAAAGGTGCTACAGACAGGGAATCAGCTAGCAGTAGAGAAGAATAAAGACAAACTTTAAATGTAAGTATCTGTTGAAACTAGTATTCTCCTGTCAAATCCTTTGGATGCTAGGTGAATTCCTTCTTTCCAATGAGTAGTCCTTTTAATGGATCACTGTGTAAACAGCGGCACCTTGATGTATCTGAATCTAGAGTTTGTTGGGACTGATTTTTGGGTAGCGATAAGCTGAGCTGTATAGCAATAGAGCTCAGGCACTAAAGCTACGTCTATAGTATGTCTATAATGCCAATAATGTCAACTGTGAATTGTTGAAATATTCCCTGGCACATATGTTGCTGGTTTGTTTTTTTTCCTGGATCAACTGGCATTCTCCAAAATAGTACGTGGATGTGTGTGTTAGACTAAGCAGAGGTGAGAGCTGATTTCAGTTTGCATTCATCCACTCTGATTTAGAAAATAAGAGTATTTAGTAACATGAATACAGAACATCATGTACGAGCTGGCCTCACTTAATAGTTAGCTTTTAATAGTTTTACTTAATTCATTCAGAAAATGCTAATTATGAAACTACAGTACTTCAAATTTGAGAGAACTGCGCACTAGATGAGACTTAGTACCAGATTCTTCTAGCTTACTGAGAGTTTCTTTAGATTTTAAATTAAATACTGAACTATTAGAGCCTTCTGGAGTTGTTTCAAACTGCCATCTTTCATAGAATTTTGCAAAAATAGCAGTATATTTCTCACAGTCTAAGATATGAAATAATAATGCACTAGTGTGTTATATTTAAGCCAGTGGTAAATAATGAAAAGAGATCTTGAACCAATAGCATGTTCATTGAACAGTGGAGGTTTGGCACATCTGAAATTATTCACAAAATCAAGTCACATATGCTAATGTGCTGTTTCAGATAATGAAGAACAGGTGGGAAGAAAATATGAAAATTCATCAAATCTCTGGATGTTTTTCCTCCTGCTTTGTTAGCTGTCTCTTATTTGAAGGTCAAAGGAACGCTAACTCATGAAAAACATTAGGTTTTTGATTACCCAATTCTTTTGGAGCAAGGACAACCTACATCCAATGAGAGCTATGCAGATATTGTCCTCTATTTTATGGAGCTTGGCCTATGATATATGGCATAAGTGAAATGGATAATTTTCACAGAGGGCACTATATGTAGTATTCAGCAGACTGATCTCCATGAGGCACTAAGGATATTAACCCAGCTTTCAGAGGAGCTCAAACTGTCAATCAAATATGCCTGAGTAGATACAGTCAACAAAGGTGTTTCCAGTGATTTCTATTTCCTATCGCAAATTGCAACAAAATTTTCATGTCATATACTTAAGATTGAATCACTCAACTCGTATATTGGAAGATATATGTATTAGATATAAAAATAAATCTGCAATATAGCATACCACTCTGAGCTATTATAGCCAGTCAGTATAAAGAAAATAGACTGATACTTTGAAGCAATCATTCAGCGAACATATAATTTAATAGTGCATTGTGCAATGTCTTTCTTCATTAGATGAGAGGAGTGCAAACAAATCCAGCAAGCAAAAAAATATGACTTTCATTTGGAGCTGAGGCTCAAGTAATTATTTTTACAATATGAATTCAAAAATTCTCTTGTTATTCAAAACTTTTGTGTCCTTTTAATTAGGATCTGTATGTTGGTTGAAAAAATATATCATATTTGCATAGAAATAACCATGGCAAGCTAAAATCTTAATTTTCAGCCATTTTAATCACATTCTTGGACTGGTAATTACTTCTAGTTGACGTATTTGAAGTGATTCCTTGCAGCAATTGAATATATTCATACCGATTGAAGTTATCCCTGGTTCTGAGTGATCATATGTATATGATATCACTGCAAGTGGGCAAATCATATTTTTCATTACAGCTTAATAATTAACAGAAATTCTTGGTCCACACTGCTTAAGCCAAAACAAAATAAGTTTATAATTACTTGTAGCTCTAGGTAAGAAAAATATGTGATGTTACGGCAGTAAATTTTAGTCACATAGAGGTCAGCCAATCATATATTTATCTGCAGCCTAATAATTCTATGAGTATCAATAACAAAGGCAAGGTCAATTGCATTGCATCTGCTGTTGTTGCTTCGCGCTACAGGCAGATAACCTGGGAGACAGAGCCAGTGGAGCACCTAGCTAATGAACTCCCTTGAGACTGATGCTTTTCTTAAGTGGAGAAGCAGTACTGCTGTTAGCAAACTCTATGCTGGAAAAATAGTAATGATAACATTTTACTATTAAAATGTGTCTAGAAGGAGATAAAAATAGTGCTCTTCAATACAAAGATTCTGTGAAATTTTCTAATTTTAACCTCTAAATCATTTGCAAACTTTTGCATGAAATGATAATAGTATTTATAAAGACTTCTTATGAGTGTGGCTTTATGTTTGTTTCCTCTTGAAATTTTCTCAGAAACACAGAAGAGCTCATTTTAAATCACACACACACACACACACACAAAAAAAAAAAAAAAAAAAAAAAGCAAAACCTTGTTCAGGAAATCCAGTACTTCCTAACTTACACTGACTAACTTACACTGATGTTTTTAGGTCATGTGGAATAACTGTCTAATACAGTGTGTCAGATTTATGTAGAGAAATTTTATATTTTGTTAAAAATATAGATTAGTGAGCAAACTTTTCCCAGAGATGGAACATCCAAAGAATAAGTTAACTAGGTGCATTGCACTCAGAAATATTAAATCAGATGTTTTGGAGTGCTCTGAGAATATTTCAGAGGATGCCTTGTTCAGGACTGATAGGATTTAGACAATCAGAAGCACCCAGATGACATATCTGAGTCTGCAAACTTTCCAAAGTTATGGATGTTGCAATATTAACATCCTCTTGCAATTCTGCTTTTAATTTAATCTCAGTTACCTGAGCATTTAGTAGGATTGCTTAAGAGATTGTTATTAGTGTGACTTCACAAAAATTTCACAGAATAAGCATGAAAAGGATAGATATGTAGGAAGGAACTCATATTGACTCAAGAGCTTAATGTCAAGGAAGCAAGAAGTAGAAAGGAGAGTCCTAAAATGGAACATCTTACATGTCTACAAACATCTTCAAATTTGCAGTTATAGTTGTGATGACAGAGCTGAAAGATACACAAGTGATGAGCAAAATAACAATATTTCTGAAATATTAATGAGGATGTTTATGATTATTAGGAAACAAACTAAAGAAAAACTTTGCTACAGATAATAGAATATATTTGTGATTTTTTTTTTCCACAGAGAGTCAATGTTGGCCTTGAGAAAATTCCCAGTAATATTTGCATTCTGCTTATCTCATTTTTCTCACATAGAGAAGCATTTAGTTATTAGTAAATAAAATTACTTTCTACAAAAAATAGGAAGGCATAACTCAAAAAATATCTGCAATTTCTCCCTGCAATAGGAGGCTGAAAAATTTAGAGAAGAAATGGAAATGAAGGCAGTAGAATAGGCAGATTTTTAGGGGTGAAGAGAAGGTAGGGAGGAGTTAATATGCTACAGTGCTTGAAAACCAAATATTTTTACACAGGGAAAACATAGTACTGGAAAGGATTGTCACTGAGAACTGTTGTTAATGCCTATGGTGCCAAATGTACAAGTATAATTAAAGTGACAAACATTGTTTGCAATATTTCATAATCTACTTTCCTAATTACACTGAGTTGGGTAAGGTTTCTTTTAATATATGCAGGAAAAAACTTGGGTTACCTCTGGAATCTCAGCTGGTTGGTCTTCCAACCATCTTCTATCTTTAACTTACCCATCCCAACTTAAGAGAGAAAGTAACTCATGTCGAAATTAAAACTGGTGACATATCTGCTGTCAAAATTGTTGTATGTCATATAATGCTAGGTCACTGAAGCCAATAAATTTAATAAGAATATGTCATGACAGTGAAACTTGAATTGGGAAGGATTTTTAAATGTTCAGAATAGTTTGCTGAGTAAAAGTCCCAGGCTACGTCATCACATCTCAGTGTGCACTGATTTGGACTGGGATTTCCTCAGATAGCAGCACTTAGCTGGTAAAACTTCCAAATCCTGAGTGGGTTTCTGATCTGATCCCTACAGCCCAGTGATGAGAAACTTACAGGGTTCAAGGACCCTGCCCCAAGCAGTCAGAATTCCATCTCTGTCAGCAGGGCCAAGTAGGTCATGCTTTCTCAGTTTGTGTAGAAAATTGGAAGAGATCTCAGCTTTGCCCTCGTGCAAATCTAGAGAGTTTTGAGGAAAGTAAAAAAAAGAGGAAGAAGAAAGAAAGAGAGAAAAAGAAAGAGAGAAAGGAAGGGAGGGAGGAAGGGAGGAAGGAAGGAAGAAAGGAAGGGAGGAAGAAAGGAAGGGAGGAAGGAAGGAAGGGAGGAAGGGAGGAAAGAAAGGAAAGGAAGAAGGAAAGAAAAAAAAAAGACCAATTTTTTGGAGGACAAGGTTAGGAAACAGATCTGTGTGAGTGTTTAAGTATGTGGAGACTCAGTTTTACTGACTGAGAAGCTTTTGGGCACAGACCTCTTCACTGGCTTCATTTATTCAGTAAGACAAGATCTATCTGGGAAATGTAACATCGTTTGGTAAACACAGAACTCAATCCTAATTATTAACTACCCTTCCTTTGTTCTGCATGCAGTTAAGACATTTAAGAAATTGTATAGAAATCTTAGATTTTAACAGAAAGACTGTCTTTAACTAGCTTCTCTAAATAGGAACAGCTAATTAAAAGAGTTAATTACCTCCTATCACTTTGTTATAAATAAAATATTATTGGGGCAGTTAGATTCCATTTTCCACACGTGTATGTACTATTTTTATATGCTTTTTCCATTAGAAATGAAATAATTCAAAGGAAGAGAAAGAGATTGTATACAAAGAGTACTACTGTTCTCACACGATGCAAGAAAACACAGAAAGTATTTTTTTCAGAACAAATGATCTCTCATTTCAGTTTTAATTTTTAACGATTACAATATAACTAATGTCATAATTGTACACAGCATTTTAACTTTACTTTGACATTGATTGAAAGCAGAAGTGACTGTATTTTTTCAGTAATCTTGTGAAAGCACTATATAATAATAATAATGAAAATAATAAATTTTAAAAATATTTCCATAGATCTTCATTACAATTAAATGAAATATGGAGTCAAAGAGTTAAATGCAGTTCTTAACCAGACCTCTTTTAATTTTTAATTCTAGAGACTTACATGATATGTAAAATGAGATAAAATGTGCATTTACTAGCAAGCAGCCTTCTTAATCATCATAGTAGTTACCATTGGCTAGACAAGCACTTATGAATTATGGCATCGCTGTCGGCAAAACTATTTATCTGTATGACACTATATGTCACTTTTGAACTTCGACTTGACATCCATAAAATTACATTTTCATCAAACTGAAAGATCAAGCTTTCTGTGCTGACTCACTTGGGTCAACACTTTGCAAATGACTGGATTTACCACTTGAACCATAAACCCTTTGTGAATAATTTTGTGCATTGATGTTTGATAGCCTAGGGCACAGATCATAATTTCTAAGCTGAAGAAGAAGTGTCAAAGCAAAATGAATTTCCCTTCTGCATACCAGATTACTAATTCCAGAGTGCTTTCTCATATGGTGATTGTTTAACATCTTACAAACTGTTAAATTAGTTAAATTCCCAGATGCTATAAACAACCTAATTCCCTTAATACTTCTTTATAGTGCCTTTACATTAGTTCAAAATGTCAGCTACCCAAGTAGACCAACATTTTTTAATTGATAATAGACTTTTTTTTCCTGATGGAAAACTTTTGGCTTGATTTCCAGATAGTGTTTACAAAGACAGCAGAGATATGAATTTAAGATGAGTGTGCAAAGTAGGAAAGCTGCTGTTTGTTTCAATTGACTGCGGTGATTAGTGGTGCTTCATCTGTTTCGGTACCTGCAGCTTAAAGATGGATGAGATATAACACACAGCTGGATAGCTGATCTCAAAAGAGTGATAGTCCGTCGTGCCCTGCATGTCTTGGTTACATACTAGAAATGCTGGCTGGAAGTTTGCACAAAACTTTTATATTAATATGTTGTATCTAAGCAACTGTGGCTTTTATCCTTTTTGGATGTCAACAGTTTTCAGTAGTACAAAGTTTCAGTGAAAAAATGTCAATTTTCCAGGCCTTCTGAAATCTCTCTCTCAAAACAAAATATGTTCCAAAATCTTTACCACAGTCCAAGGGAAGATACTAGGGCAAAGCTCATGATTCCTAGTTTAAAGCCGTTCCCCCTTGTCCTATTACTATTAGACAGTGTAAAATTAAGTCCCCCTTCTGATTATAAACTCCTTTCAAGTACTGGAAGGCCACAGCAACACATCTCCCCAGAGCTTTCTATAAGCTAAACAAGCCCAACTCCTTCAGCCTTCTTTATAAGAAAGGTTATCCAGCTCTGATCATCTTCATAGCCCTTCTCTGGGTCCGCACCTACAGCTCCACATCCTTGTGCTGAGGGACCCAGGCCTAGAGACATTACTCCAGATAGGTCCTTACAAGGACAGAGCAAAGGGGGAGAATCACATCCTTTGCCCTGCTGGCCACCTCTCTTTTGATAGAGCACAAGATACAGTTGGCCTTCCAGGCTGCAAAAGCACGCTGCTGGCTCATGTTAAGTTTTTCATCTACCAAGACCCCCAAGTTCTTTTTTGCAGGGCTACTCTCTCTGAGTTCTTTTCCCAGTCATTACTCATATTTGGGATTGCCCTGAGCCAAGTGCAGTATGTTTCACTTGGTCTTGCTGAACCTCATTAGGTTAATGTGGGCCCACTTCTCAAGCCTGTGCAGTGGATGGCATCACTTTCTCCTAAGGTGTCAACTGCACCACTCAGCTTGGTGACATCAGCAAACTTGATGAGGATGCACTCGAATGTACTGTCTATGTCCCTGATAAAGACCTTGATGAGCACCAGTCCCAAGGCAGACCCTTGGGGGACACTACTTGTGAACAGCCTCTACCTGGACATAGATCCATTGACCACAACCTTCTGTGTGCAGTCATCCAACCAATTCTTTATCCAGTTCTTTACCATCTGTAGATGCTTTGTGAAACCAGTATTCTAAGACCATACTCCATGAGTATCTTTTAGGAGAGATTCAGATACTCTTATCACTAGCACTTGCAGGTACTATTTTAGGCAAGAAACAAAAGTGACCTCCAATAAGGTATGTACTGGGGGGGTTCTGTGCAGTTTTGGGTTTATATTGATAATAATTGTAATGCAAATAATATTAACAACAATAATTAGCATTTCAACCTGTAGGCACTCTGTGCTTTGCTATTCCTTCTGAGTCTCACTCTCGGATAATACATGACCCTTTGTTTTGCTGTACAGAAGATTAGCATATGTCATTTGCACTCTTACAGTCTCTCTTCTTATTATTTTCAAAGTCAAGAATTTCTTATGTCAGTGAAGCTTTCTGGAATCTCTCTCTTCATTTCTGTTAGTTATGTTAGGAACAGCGGAAACCATATCATGCTGTTAAGATTTTCTTTTTTCCTATACTTACTAGAAAATTCAGTTTTAACACTTGATTTCTTTCCTAGTCAATTAAAAATTTATAGATTCTGAGGAAACTGTTGTAATTTATAGTCTGAATCAAGATAATCTTTTCTTCAGTTGGTTTCTGCACTGATTTTTTCCTTCCATTCCCAGCAGTTTGCTACTTTTTATAAGATTGATCTTCAAACCTGATATAGTTACAAGAAAGATTGTTTCTGGTGATGAAAGTATACAGGCAGTATTGACTACCATATCTGACTGAAGCTAATCTATATCCTAGATTTTTATGTATATTATCTGTACATGTTTTACATATGCAGGTTAGTTAAATGAAGATGGTGGTTCTACCTGGTATTACAAGAGTAGTCATCATAATTAAAATAAGATTCTATTATCTGTCAGTAGTAGTCTTTAAATTACTTTGTTTTGCAAATAAAGTACATTCAGTCCCTTCATACATCACTTAAGTGTTCTGTAAAGAATCAGTGCTTTGATTTATTTTAGCTACATGCTTATAAGTAGTTTCATGTTTTCATTCAAAAAAAAAAATTGTTATGATCACCAGCAGCTTTAGGAGTAAGTTATTCTGTAAGATGCCTCTACATCAGTTATTCCTTTCTCTAAGTACCTAATAAGGACTAGAAAATCATCAAATGGGATATAAGTTTTATCTCCTATTGGATGTCATAAAACTGCAGCTTTTTTTTTCACTCGTTATATTAATAACAGTTACATACTGATGTAGACTACAACTGCAGAAAATCCTGTCCTGATTTATCATAGATTCATTGCTATTTGTAGTGTTCATCTTGGAGCTTTTAGATTCACACATCTCTCCTTGTATTTCTGAATTAAAATCTCATCACAGCTGTTGTTTTTTTCTTCTCTGCAGTAAAAAAGATAAGAAAGGATCATTTGTTTTAGGTGAGAGTAAAGAAACTGCAGAAACCTTCACTGTAGCAAGCTGAGCTATGAACATGAAGTGCATTTGCTGTGGTCCTTTATGGAGCCGCTGTGTCAAAAGAAATGTGGTCAGCAAGTCAATGGAGGTGATCTAGACCCTCAAGTCAGGCTGAACCACGCTCTGAGCAACCTGATCTAGCTGTAGATGTTCCTGTTCATTGCAGGGGAGTTGGACTAGAAGGCCTTTAAAGGTTCCTTTCAACTCAAATGGTTCTATGACTATCATTCTAATGCAACCATGGACAATACGTCCTGGTTTTGGTTGGAATAGAATTAATTTTCTTCATAGTAGCTGGTATCATGCCACGTTTTGGACTTAAGAATAATTTTGATAACCCACTGATGTTTTAGTTGTTGGTGAGCAGTACTTGCAGAGTCAAGAAAGTTTCATCCTCCCATGATGCCCTGCCAGTGAGAAGTCTGGCAAAGGAGTGCGCAAAGAGCTGGGGGCGGGACACAGCCAGGACAGCTGACCCAAATGGAGCAAGGGTCAGCCCATAACACATGATGTCATGCTCAGGAGTAAAAGCTGGGGAAAAAAAACTAGAGGTGAGGGGAAAAAGGATGGGATGGGATGGACAAGGTGTGACAGACAGGACACTTTTAGTGATGGCATTTATCTTCCCAAGAAACTATTGCATGATAGGCTCCGCTTTCCTGGAGTTGACTGAACATCTACCTGCCATTGGGAAGCAGTGAATAAATTCCTTGTTTGGTTTTGCTTGTAGGCAGCTTTTGCTTTGCCTAGTGAATTGTCTTTATCTCAACCCATGAGTTCTTACACTTTTACCTTTCAGATTCCCTCCTCCATCCCACTGTGGAGGAGTGAGTTAGTGGATGTTTGGGACTCAGCTGCCTGCTGGGGTTATCCCACAACCTACTGGTAACTTTCTTAGCAGAAAAGGCACATTGCTTACTCATTGTGAGTCATTTTGACTAAACCCCAAATTTTTTGTTAAGTGAGAAATTTTCAAATACACACAGGGAAGCAAAATCATTTGGATTCAAGACATGAAAAATGTCAGTGGATGAGAATTTTCATGAATATCATTACACAGCAAGTAAACTGGGATTTTGCTTTATTTATTTATGTATTTATATATTTATTTATGTATTTTGAAAAGTGTTCCGCTGTCTTCCCATCAGTGTGAATGATCAAATTCCTCACCCGAAACTGCCAGAAGTTGCCATGCTGCTGTTGCAAGCTCTGCTGGGGGGTGAAAGGGAAGGATGCAGGACATAGGCACCCACACCTCATGGGGAGCAGGAACCCCACTCCTCTTCCTTCTTTCATTAAAGAAAAAATAGTCTCCTAGCTAAGGCAGAAACTGGTCTCTCCAGTGCAGCTTTCTGCTCAGTTCTCATTCAAACTATTTATTACAGCAAGAGTTTGTGAAATTGCTGACTCATTAGTACTCAGTGTGAATTCATTGCTGTGATAGTTACTCAGAGAATAAATGAGTTAAGCACGAGTACAGTCTGTGAAGGTAAATGAACATAATTTTGGGGTCATTACATGTTTTTACACAGATAAAGACACTTTCAGAAAAGCGATGAGGTCAAATTAGGTCACTCTGATATACTGTATTGTGCATGTATGTGTATTTAACCAATCAAGATAACACTTTTGTGTAAAATAAGAGAGAAAGTTTTCTATTCTTTAGAATGCACTTGGCTGTTGGCAAAAAAAATAAGATTTTCAATAAACACTATATATATATATATACATACCATTATAGGTTGTATTATAGTCTGCTGAGTACCACAAGTGACAGACAGCACTTTCTTTCGAACTGAAAGAAATAACTATTTAATAAGCACAAACCTTTGATAGGTCTTTGATATTTTCAATAGGATGGCTCATCGGGTAGCCCAGCAAGGCTTTTCTCTTTGATCCTCTGTCCAGATCATCCTGACTTTCACAAAACATAATGAGATCATAGCCAGATGCCCTCTTTCTTCATTGTTTCTGATTATTGGTCTTTTGGGTGAGCTTCCTTCTGAAGAACAGTAGTCACCAAATGAATGTGTAAGCCAGGTCTCACTTGTCATTTTCAGTATTCTCAGTTTTTCCTGTGCAGCATGAAATCTTTTCATTTGCTCGTAACTTTTAGAAGAATGCTTGCTGATAAAGACTTTCTCAGGACAAAGTCTCAAACTTGCAGCTTTGCCGTTCTAGTTGCAAGTCTCTGCTGGGTGCCCAGGCAGAGGAGAAATTGAAGCTGCCAGGCTGAGAGTGGAGAGGGAAAATAATAGGAGACAAAGAAGTAGAGGGACTGAAGAGAGAATTAGAGCAACAGGAACTGAGCCTGGAATGAGAACCCTTGAGGCAAGAGGAACAGGAGACAGGCTGAAAACTGAAATGTGGAAAAGATGAGACAAGGTGGAGTACAAGTGAAATGGAATGAGGGTTCCTGGACAACCAAAATTCTGACAGCAGGAGGTTATGGCCCCTAACTGCATGCAAATAAAAATAATCTCAAGACAGACACCCAGAAAATAATTTAAAAATGAAACAAAACAAAAAAAAATAATCTTATTCTTAAAAAATTTCTTTCCTATTATACAGGAATCATGTAGCTGCAGGAGAAAAAACGTTTAGGACTGTAAGACAGTATTTATCTGCTATCCTCTGCCTACTGTTCTTGAAAGTCTTGCTTTATTCTGTATTTGTCTTCCAGCTTTTGCAAAACATAAAACAAGAATATTTTAAAAAACATCTACATAAACCTGACTTTTTCTCAGTCATTCTGTGTACTAAAGGAGTATCTCTGTGCTAAACATAGTTTTTGACCATGTAATAAAAAGCTGCATCCCAATGTATATAGCCCTCTGAACAAATTAAACTAAATTAGGAATTTTATAACTTTCAGATCCTCTACTTAGTTGGGCAGTTTCTTGTCTGAAGTTAAAAGTATGTATTATTCCAATATCCAGATGCCCCAAAGTGTTTACAAGACAGGACAATAGCTAGTACGAGGGTGTAGTCAAGTGCTGTGTCACAAGACAAGAAGCTGAGCAGATACTGAAAATCCCCAGTTTTCTTCCCCACTTTTTAAGAAGCAGCCACCTGGCAGCTTTCAGGGCAGCTTTTCAGGGCAGTGGTTGTCTTACCAGGGTTACTGCTGACAATGCAAAAAGGAGGCAGCAGATGATACCTCAAAGGCACAGGAGACTAAATTTTGAGGGCAAGGCAGGCAAATCAGTGGGCGTCTGTTAGCTAATAAATAAAAGGAATGCAATCCTAAAACAGTTGTGACAGGCCTTGAGGGTGAGGACAAGGGCTTTGACCTTGATGTGGTGAAACAGGAAAAGCAAGCTCTTAATCACCCATGCAGCATCCTAAGCAGCTGTTCTGGTCTTAATGCAGATATTCATACAGTCTGACAATTTGGTATGCATTTCAATTAATAAAACATTTTATGAAGAAGCAGTTGTACTTCCAAGTTCTCATCTTTTATGTAAGTTTTAATTACTTATTAAACATTTGCAGCCTTGCTTGGATTATACATGCTGAACAAATAATTTGGGCTTTCTGAAATGGATCATTAAAAAAATATATTTGCATGAAATTTCTTTTCCATGATTTACTACAATGAGGTATGTGGAATTTTTTTTTCAAAAGGCCCTAGCTTTCCCAAGTTAAACATACATTTGCTTCAAAAATGTTTGTGATTTAAATGAAGCAAATTTCCTTCAAGAATTATCCAAGAATACTGTTTACTAGGGCTAGAAAGGGTTCCTTATCCACTGGTGCTGCCATACAGCTGTGCAGAATGTAGGTGCAGTTACGAGTCTTTCACAGAAAAGGAGCTGGACATGGTAGAGTTTCTACTAATCTCAAAAAAGCCTGCACCCAGCCCCCACCTAGACCAACAAAGTGAGCATTTGTGAATCGGCCTTAGTGAGTTACACTTTGCTCCATAGATAGTACGCACTGCAAAATAAGACCAAAGATTTATTGAATAGAAAATTCACAAATAAAGATAATGGTTAGAGGACTCAAAGCAGCTCTGAGCCCTGAGTATCAACACACTGTTTCTGTAATCTGTAGATTCTTACATTCTTATATATTTATATTAATACTTATTAACGCCAGCATTTTGCAGATCTGTTTCTTACTGGTAAGTTCAGAACTTCAGTGAGCGTCACAGCAACTTTATGGAAACCTACATCTCAGGTAAAAAACTCTGATAATTGACCTTTGAACACCTTTGGAATTTGGCTTTCAGTTGCTGCTGGGCATAGAAAACATCAACGTCTGTATAAAAGAAATACATGCCTTTGTGTATTAGTAATATAAAAATGCAGCTTTTTCTAAACTGCTGTCATGGTTTTGTGATTTTCGGTTATTGGTATTCCACATCATAACATCATGTAGTGGACATACCTAGTTCTCAGAAGAGAAGGACTACTACAGTCCCCACGGTACTTTGCTCCTTTGTTACCATTTTCCAGCCGGAGGGAAAAGATAGAAGCTCGCAGTATAAAAACTTGCAGATCACGAGACCTCGTCCCTTTTTCCGCCGTCTCTCGTCTTGGCAGCACCTCGCTCTCCAGCCGTCTTATCGTCGGTAGTAGAGTAAGGCCTACCTTGACTTTGGGACATTCTCTCTCTCTGTGTTGGATTTATCAGCTTAAATTGTAATTATATTGTATTATAGTGTGTTGTTTTGCATTCCGATATTTTATTTAGTAAATTAGTTTGTTTCTCCTCAGATTGTTACCGCTGTTCTTTGCTCTCAGGGCCATCTCCCTACCCTTTTTCCCTTTCCCCTTTTCCCGGGACGTGGGCCCTTGGGTCCCCCGTCCCCTTTGTCACGGAATCAGGCCTAACGCCCGTAAACCGTCGACAACTGCATTCTTGAAAAATTAAATAAATTGATTAGAAGACACAGCTAGCACCACCCACAATGTCCTCTGGCATACAGTAGTGTCCACAACGTGCCAGTCCCTTGGCACTTGAGTAGTAACTTCACTGGGAACACAAGTATCGTGTTGATCTTGCAAAGTAAGTAAAGCTCATGGATGCAAGAGAATTAGTGCAAATCTTTGGAAATTAATGGTTTCATACCCATGTGCATACTTAAATAAATAAATGCCTAGGCTGAGACAAAAGTTAAGATCTGTGGATCAGATTTCTGAAGACAAAATAAAAATATGTGTGGTCCAAGTGCTGACTTGTGATCCATATATAACACAGTTGTATTCATGCCCAGCAATGAAATAAGTTTCAACCCAAAGCTGAAGTACAAAAAATGCAATTTAGGCCAACATTTCATCCAGTGCTTTTTTTTAATTCATGTTACTTTTGTGCCTATGAAAGCTCATACATGGATTGCAGCTGATCCTGAAAGGAATAGAAGCATGATCCTGAGATCCATTTCCTGAAATGGACTTAGGATCCATATTTCTCAATGAACTCTGTTATTCTGATAAATGAGAATACACATTCAAGACAACTCTCTTTCCAAAAGTATTCATCTGCTTTTTCTAGCAGAAGGTATTCAGGAAAAAAAAATCTAATGTTACACTATCCAAATATTGTTTCAGGTTTCACTTAAATGAACTACAAATAGCATTGCAATAAAAAGTAATTTTAGAATTAAAGACTCTTTAATATATTCAGAAAAAAAAAAACCATTAGACAGGAAATGAAAAATGATACAGTAAAAGCACAGACTACCACCACCTTCTATGCTAAACTAATAGTAAAATTGGTTGAGGAAGCAATGAACGGTTTTAACATTTTAGCATGATCTCTTCTCATTTAGTAAGTAATTTACAAGTATTTTGTACTTTTATTATTGTGATCAATCTAGCTTTTACAGAGATTTTGTTGTGGCTATCAACATTCTATTCCTCCCCACTGCAAAAATGTACTGCATTATTTATTTATTTTATAAATATTAACAAACAGTATATAACTTTTCAAGAAATAATCTGTTCCTATTTAGTTGCTGTAAATCACAGCAAGCTCCTCAGGGGTATTTTTTTTAGTAACAACAAACACAAAGAAATTCAATAAGTACTTGTTCTTTTGTACAGTATATTAAAAAAAGCTTTCCTTCCAGTTCAATAAAAGTGATATATGCTAATATTTACCTTGCAATTAAAGAAACAAACATAGTTGAACAAATCTTAAAAATCCACATTAATGATTTTCTGAGATGATTTACCTTCTCTTCATTTCTCTGTTGTTTCCTTAATTACTAGATTTTTATTAACTATCATTTCTCATTAATGTGTTACATTAAATTGTTTTGAGCACCTCAGATTGTCTTCATGTGTGCGTTTGCTGATATTTTTATTATGTTATTTTCTTCCTGCATCAGCAAGTTACATTTTCAGCATGCAAATAAATCCAAATTCAGATGACTGATAGAACTGGGTGGATAACTTTCAATAGCTATATTAATTAAAGTTTTCCTCTCTTTCAGTTGCAAAATGTATCTAAAATATAGATATATCTTAAACTATATACCCAATTTATTGAAGAAATTTTTGCATGTGGTTCATTTGTGAATGAATTTTCAAAAATATTTAAACAAAAAGGCAATTTTGACCAGTTCCACTCACATGGTGTATTTTTGTTATTTGATGTGACTAATTTTAATTCTGTGTTTGTTTTCCCAATGAAAATCTACAGTATTTTCTAATTCAAAATTATTGTCCTTCATTCTTGTCCACTAAGTTGAAGATAAATTTCTATTCAACTATTTACATATAATTCATTTAGTCTGGTTTTGTTGTAGAATATCTACAATCAGATTACGTTTCCTAAATCTTAATGTGCATTAAAAATGTTTTAATTTTGGTTACCTTTAAATCTATGGCTTCCTTGGTAAGCTTTTCACATGATTATTTAAACAGCAAATAGAAAAATACGTCTCCTTTGACCAGCAAAGTAGATATGCTTTCAAGCACACCATACAGACCTGCTGTTACTGGTGTCTGGAGCTTATTTTAACTCACATCTGGTCCATTTGTGCAGGTACCTTTCCCTTTGAAACCATGATGCAGAAAAGAAAGTACAGTGTATGTCCCAGCATGGACTCAGAGTTGGACTATGCATAAGAATTTGAGTTAGAAAAAGCTGCTGGGTTCATGAGTGTAAGATGTGATCTATACTGTTTATTTGAAATTGCTCAAGAAAGCAATGTTTTTTTCTTGAGTAAGAATAAAAAAATACTGTTTTTTTCTTGTATGAGAATGCAAATACTTCTGGTATAAATACTCATGTTTTATAAAGAGTACATTGTGTAAATATTAAGTTAAACTTATCCAAATGGTTGAAGGAATAATTAAAATAGTTAAATATTCGGGGCAAACAGACAAGGAGAAGGATGAGTAAAAATTATTACCAATGTTTATTATTATTGGTAATGCCTGTGAATCTCAGGAAATCTAGTATCATGAAAGGATTTTCATCTTGGCTGGGACAGATTCTTCCTCATAGTCCCTTGCAAAGATTTTTGAGTTATGAATATTGTAGCAATTTAATGAATGGTTTGTACGATATTTAGATGCTATCTATCTAACTTTAAATACAACAGCAAATCTTGTGAAAAAAAAAGAAAGTACCATTTTAAGGATTGCATTATGCAGGCCTTGTGAACAGACAGCAATATTTTTCACTTTCATTTCGACCTGGAACTCATTCACATCTCTGGATATTCTTAGACATATTGACAGGCATCCAGGGTGCAGGTATGAGCACAGCCTGGTTTTCCCCAGCCACGGTGAGATCAAACTCCCCCTCTCAGCTGGGAATTGGATCAAGGATCTGTGGATACCCACAAACACAGTGGAAATTATGACAGGGGTTCATGGCAGGAGGAAGCATCTGCCCATCAGCCTATTGGCTGTGGGATTTGCCTTCTAATAGACCTGACATAGATAATCATAGAAGCACAGAGGCTTAGAATGGCTTGGGCTGGAAGGGACCTTAAAGGTCAAGCACCTTGGTGACATGATGTTGCTGTCCAGATATATCCAGATATGCTGCTGAAAACTGAGAGCCCTGTTTATGTGTCTTCTGTTTTCAACTGTTAGTTGGATTTATGGATTAATATTTCTGTAATTAAATTAGATGGAATCACCTCTTTGTTGTCCTTAATGAAAAGAGCAACATTTTTTGTCAGGCTTATTGTATTAGTCCATGAACTGCACAGAGAATTCTACAGAAAGTTACCATGTAGAAAGGAAGTTTTCCCATTGTTTTGAGAGTTTGCCTGTTTGTGTTGCCAGACAGACCTCAGAAAGCCTCTCACAGACCCTGAAAGCATTGTTCTAACAGCCCGTTCAAGGTGTGTTCCCCAGTAGACAGTAGTTTCCTTGCATAATCTCCAAGTAGTAAAAATATGTATAATACCATCCTAGATTTTGAAAGATAGTGGATGTCAGTTCTGTTTCACTCAGATTATTTGGGAATCTTCCATTGAGGATCAAAAATAGAAAGCCTAATTTCAGAGTAGAGATTATGTACCCTATTCAGAAATTTTAAATTTTGTACCACCAAAAATGGAAGAATTCCACGTCTTTGTTTTTTTTGCCATTTTGTTGTAATCTACCACCCAAGTTCCAGTCACTATGTCTTCATCTATTTTTTTCTGACAAGTCATATATAAAGATTCACTTCAGTGTTTATAATCATACGAAAGTTATAAACCTTGAAAAATGTGGTTTCAAATATAACAGAAATGGTGACATACTCTAACCTACTGTGGCAGGAAAAACACTGCTATAATGTAAGAGGTTACTAAGACGTACTGGCAGCCAAGGCTGCTTGTGCTGCTATGAGTGCTCTTTTTATAAGCATAGTAATGCAGCTTAATTCCTAAGTATCACCTGTTGGCAAATGATGATATAGTAGTCAGAAAATATTCTTCCACATGAAAAGACAATTTTTTGTATCTTAATGCACTGGTGATGACATTTTCTTAGCTGAAATGCCTGGAATAGGAGCCAGCACAGTGTGTACCTAGATCCCTCATCCCAGAAAAATAAGGCGCTGTAGAGGACTGCTGCGATGTGTCTGCAGAGACTAAAGAGAATCAAGGGTGTTGAGTGCCAGGATTTGAGGGACCATCACATCTTTTCTCCAAGAACAGAGAAGGAACTACCAGGATACGTGACACTGGTTTACAAATTACTGCCAACACAGAAATAGAAAAGTGATGAAGAGGATGTTGCAGTTGTAATGTCAGCACTATGTTCACCCAGGAAAGAATAAAAAATGTGTAGGTGGGAAAAAGAGGAATGTAGGAATCAATTCTTATATCCTTGCTAGTGAAATGCAATTTTCAAGGATGCTTGCATTTAAGGATTACCTAAAACTACATAAATAGGCATGAAACTACTGAAATTAAAATAATAATAAAATATTGTAACTACCCAGACATTGGAAGGAAATGGAAAAAATAAGAAAGAACTCTAACAAACTGTACCGTTTTTCAATAAACATTTTAGCACAGACATATGAAAAGTCCCTAAGAGTACCCCCCACAACCTGCCCACTGCTAAATAAAAGACATGCCAGGGAGCCTAAAGAGCTACATTCATGTATTCTCCTGATCTCCTGGGTGCCCTCCAGGCCTATGCCAGTACCCCCTGCATCTGAACCATGATTCACATTCCTGCTGTTTTCTTAAGTTTAATAGTCTGAAATGTTTTAAGGGTTACTTTACAGCTCCTCATAGTGGTGTTTTAACAGTGTGAAACTGATGGTTCTTGGTTTTGGTGTGCTATAAGTTTTCACTCTACTGAATTATGGATTACGAGAACAGAGAGGTGTTTAAGAAATTCCTGGAACCATTTTGGAGACCTGTCCTGGGAGGGAGAGAAGCAAAACTTCACTCAGGCTCATGTATATTAATTTTGGAAATGGTCTCTGGCGCATAAAATCCCCCAAACCATGCTCAGCCATCTTTCAGAAAGTGCTAATTGGCCCAGGTTATTATCATGCCAGTAGTGTGCTAGCTATTAGACAGACACTATGAATAATCACAGTCCAATACCAGCTCATTTTTTCTCCTTTTTTAGCAATAGAGATGTAGCTCAAATGTCTGAAGATGTGGGTATGGTTCCAAGAATCATAATAATGGAATAACTGTCATATAATCCATGAAAGTTTATTTATTTATTTTTCTCTTCCTCTCCAGAACATTATATTTTCTTATGTGAAGATTTTATCTGGTTTTATACATGCTGACTCCTAGAAATGCTAATGAAAAGTTCATACTCTGAAAGTCCAGTTCTGTTATTACTTCCACTTTGAGCTGTGACTATCCTTCCAGATCCTGATCATTATTATCTTTCAAGGCTCAAATGAATGTTCATTGATGTTAGAAAGCTACATCAGCTCTTATGTGCCAGATCCTGAAAGGACTGCCATCAGTGGTGATATATCCTCCAGCAAGCACAAAAATTATCAAGAGTAGGAGGTCAAGAGAGGCAAGACTTCAGCTGTGTCATTTCTATTATCACAGATTGGGCAGAGACTTTTTACATTCTACACTTCCTCACAATAAATAATAGTCATTGTTTCCAAAATGAGGACACAATAGCAGGGTGTACATGGGTTTAATTCTTTAGCAAGTAATTTTATTCTCCTAAAGAAAAAGACAAGTGAAGAATGAATGTAAGCCTACAGTGTAATGTTGTTGGGTAGAAGCACTTACAGGTGTTTAATCTGGGGCCACCAGACCTTCTTCCTGCATTTTCTCAGATCCTACTGAAACAAATCTGCGGAGTGAGGAATATTCCTTCTCTACGGCTCTAAATCTTTGTCATGTCAAAGCTGGTGGTACCTCACTTTTAGTACTGTAAACACCTATGAATTCATGAGCCTGAGGTAATGAATTGCAAAATGGAGATTACAGCAAGTGATATTGGCAGTACAAGAGATGTCTAAAATAATTTGCAATGTCTCTTACACTTTCTCCCTTTTCTCCCTGTTTCCTCCTTAAGTGCAAGGCAATAAATCAAGATTTTTTCTGCAAGACAAAACTATTCAGGGTTTTTTAGCAAACTAGTGCTATCAACAGTGTCTCATCTGAAGCCAGGACACCTTCTAACCAAAAGTAGACACAGCTAGATGGGGTGACTTGTGAAAAGAAGCTTTTACAAACTAATGTTAATTGTACTCACGAGGACTTATGCCCTATATGCCCTATGAGGAGCGACTAAAGGAACTGGGGCTGTTTAGTCTGGGGAAGAGGAGACTGAGGGGAGACCTCATTGCTCTCTTCAAATACATGAGAGGTGATTGCAGTGAGAGTGGGGCTGGTCTCTTCTCACTGGTGACATGTGACAGGATGAGGGGAAATGGCCTCTCAAGCTGCACCAGGGGAGGTTTAGGTGGGATATCAGGAAAAACTTCTTTACAGAAAGGGTTGTTAAGCACTGGAACAGGCTCCCCAGGGAGGTGGTTGAGTCACCATCCCTGAATGTGTTTAAAAACCGTTTGGATGTGGTGCTCAGGGATATGATTTAGCGGTGGGTTGTTAGAGTTAGGGCAATATGGTTAGGTTGCGGTTGGACTTGATGATCTTGAAGGTCTTTTCCAACCTGAGAAATTCTATGATTCTATGATTCTATGCTGTGTGACAAACAAGTACAAAAACGTGGACAAGAGATAGCTGGAAAAGAAAATAATCTTGCTAAGGAGCAGGGAAGAGCATTTTGGCCACGCAACATGGTAAAAAAGGCAGAGGTTGGCAGAAGGAGGGAGAACAGCTTGAGAGTCAATAAACAGTCAGAGCTGGCAGAAGATTAAGTGTGCCAGTTCACTGGACATCTCTATGATTTTACATGTGGTTTTATTCCATTTACAAAAAAGTACACTTTCCTGAATGTCCCAAAATCTAGGAATATGGAAGAAAAGAAAGACTTATCAAACCCTTGAAAAGCAGACAGCTTCTGATTACAATTGAAAGTCCTCTTCTCACTCTGGAATTGAGCAATGCTTGGAGTCATGGAGGAGAGGGCAGCTCCTGCCAGATGTGAATGGCAGAAATGTCAAACAGCTGCATGCACCAGAAACTCAGAGGCTTCCCGCACCAAAACTGCTTGTGGCAGAGGGAATTATCTCTGAATCTAAAATAAAAAAGGTCAAATATTTCTGAAATCATGAAACTGGAATTTGCTCTTAAGAGTTTAACTGAAATATTCTTCATTTACACTTTTCAAAATTTTAAACTGCTATTTCTCATTCTTAGTCCTTGAAGATAAATAAGCTTTTTCCATCAAGAGAAGCACTTGTACCATTACCAAATGGCAAATTTATTGAGCTTTATTTCTGTTCTTGTATTCAGATTGATGAAAGAATTAAGGAGTTGAGCTCTGACAAGATTTTTTTTCCTGGTTAGATCCTCTAATTCTTCTTCAACATTTTTATAAATATATATACATCTACATACACATATATGAACATCTTTATTTCTCTATGGCCATGTAAATGTACACAGACACACATACTATTATCTCTCTAAGGAATAGGAGATAAATAATTGCAAAATCTGATCAGATGTATCTATGTTTTCCCTTTTTCTATCTGTGCTGTGTTAACGAAAGTGTTTTTTCCTCTTTCTTTCAAGATCAACACCTTTTTTGAACTTTCTTATTTTCGATTTATTTTCAGTTAACACCAACAAGATCTGCAAAAATACAGTTTCCTTAGCAATTTAATTACATGGCGTGGTGTGTACTAAAATGAAATTAAATATTCTTACAATTTACATTAGAGTCCTCTGACTGTTCCTGTTTAATACTGGTACCAGTGAAGTCGAAAGACTTTAATGAAAGCAAATAGATCTTGTTATGTCCAGTTACAGACTTAAATCAAGTAGCTCCTTTGAACTAAAGGATTTATGGCAGCATAAAATCAATATAAGAATCAAAATCCAAGCCTATAAAATGTAAACAGTGTCCAAAATTGACACAAGTTATTTAATTCTATTGATTTCTCTGTAGACAAACTGTGAGGTATGGATGGGAAATGTTTTTTCTACAGACATAGTCTTGAAATGCTGCTTGCTCGTCTTGACTTTTTTTTTTTTTTTTTTAACTCTGGCAGTAAGTGAAATATATCTAATGTTGAGCTCAGTGCTGTGAACTATGGTCAAACTAGCACATGTCAGATCATCAGTTCACCTCATTATACAATTAAAGCTTTAGTCCAGAGAGAGATTCATCACTTTCGGATTTCTTACCTGCTTTTCATGTTTATCAGCCAACCAAATTAAAATGATATGTCTCCTGTAGTGCATCTGTTTCACTGTCTCACCCATTGCAGTTGTTTTGTGTCAAAGTGTGGGTGCACTTTCGGCTAGTTTAGGTAAAGTACTGGAATAGATTTTTCAACAAAGACATCCTACTTTGTAGCACTGTTGATGAAAAACAGTCCCCATCTTTTCAAAGTGGTTAGGCCAATTGTACAGCTACCTTCTCCATGGGAACAATGAACTGCACAAAGAGGATATTTTTTTCTCAACTTAGAAGTAATTGTGAGATCAGTGTGTAAGAATTCTGGCTAACACTCTCATTTTTCCTGTGGAAAAGAAATGAGAGTTTCTGATAGTTATAAGGGGACTACATAATCTTCTATATTTCATGGCACCTAATTCTGTTGAGCACTAGGATGTCTATTTCTGATTGTCTTGAAGAATAACATTGAGCATGTAGTTAGGAAGATCAGAAGTAATGAAAAATGTAGACTCCCTTTCTTAATAAAAGAAGTTAATCTCCACAAGAAGGATGGTTTTTATGCAGACAGAATACAAGAGGACGAGGAACTTCCTGTAGTGTTAAGCCTCATCTCCTATCGTAGTTAATCAGCTCGTAAGACAAGTTAAGTTATCTATCAATCAATGTCTTAAAGGTAGGCAAGAAAGAGCTACCTAAACATTAACATGCTAGAGCTTTTACAGGACTGGTGGTATATATTTACATTATGAATGATGCTTTCTTTTTGACATTTGAAAAAGTGAAGGGAAAAAATCACAGTGTACAAATATTTTCATAACAAGCATCCTTTATCAGTCTTGGGGTTATAGGTACTGGTATGAAGGTATAGACTTAAAATAGAGATATCCATACTGCAGCTGTAACAGAAACAGTGCTGTGAGAAGGAGGCATCCGCAGAATATTATGTTTTTCATAAACTGTATAAGTAACTGAAGTTGGAGGAAGCTGTTTCTTCATTACCTCAGCAGTTGTGTTCCGACCTTTTGGTTGCAGCTGGTAAAAAATCTGTTATATTTGTCACACACCAAGAATTAACTTTTTTCTAGACTTCATCCTCTCTGAATGCTTAGTAGTTTACAAATAGTTTCTCAGTGTCACATTTCTATAATGGTGTTATGGAACAAAACTAATTGGTGTCTGTAGTGGATGCAATTCTATTCACAGCAAGATAAATTGGATTTCTAAACTGTGATTTCCATTGTGTTACCTCTGCATATCATGAGAGTTATCCCGATGTGCACAGCAGTGGGCCTGCTTATCTATGCAGCTTTATGCAGAATGCATCAACTTGTTTTGCTCTCAAAAAGACAGAGAATCTGAAAGTATAACTGTAGACTGCCATCTGTAGGAAGGGTTTAATGGTCATACTCACCTGTAACCAGTCCCTACATGGAGGAGTAGAAAGAATGACTTCCACTTAATGATTATTCCTGACATTCTGATTAGATTCTGCATCAGCATTCTGACTATCAGGACCAATTAGCTACCAGGCTTTTGTTCTTTTACTTGGAAGAATATTTTTCATTTAGAATGGTGGCTTCTTACATTGGAAAAGTTATATAAAGCCAATTTTCAGTTTTGTTTTTTCCTAAGTTTATACTGCGTTTGAAAGAAAAGAAGAAGGAAAAGGAAGAAAGGAGGCTCCACTGATCTAAGAATGCAAGGGGGGGAGGGAAAGGAATGAAACATGCTCATGTTGCAGTCCCAAAGAGCTGTAATTAGTGGCACGATGTCCAATTGGAGGCCAGAAACTAATAGTACCAAGGTGTATCAGCAATAGGGTTGATGTGGACAATACTGTTTAACATCTTCATTAACAACCCAGAAGATGGGAATAAATGTATTTTCAGCAAGTTTTCAGATAGGGAAAAGTGGCTGATACACCACAGGTTTTTACTGCCATTCAGAGGAATCTTAATGGGCTAGAGAAACGGGTAAAAGCGATCCTGGTGAAGAACAAGTTGTACATGAGCAAGTATAGTACCCTTACAGCAACAGCCTCCTCAGCTGCATTAGGAAGACTGTTGCCAATACACTGAGAGAGATGGTCCTCCCCTCTCATTAGTGAGACACACCTGGAGTTCTGGGTCCAGTTCTGGGCTCCCTAGTATGAGAGACACACAGATGTATTGGAGTGATGTTCTGTAGTCCAGTGAAGGGATAAGTTAATACAATTAGAGAACCTGTCACATGAGGAGAGATTGAGAGAGCTGAGACTGTTAAATCTGTAGCAGAGAAGATATAGGGGGATCTTACAGATATGTATAAATATTTGATGGAGTGGAGTACAGAAAATCAAGTCAATCTCTTCTCAGTGGTGTCAAGTGAAAAGGCAAAAGGCAATGGATACAAAAAACCAAAATTCCATCTGAACACAAGTATACATTTTTATTGTGAGAAAGGTTAAAAACAGGAACAGTTTGCCTACAATCTGTGTAGTCTCCACCAATGGAAATACTCAAAATCCCATACGACAGAGGCCTGAAGCAGCTTGTTCTAGCTACTCCAGCTCCAAGTTGAATTGAACTAAAAGACATCCAGAGGTCTCTTCTAATCTCAGTAGTTCTTCCATTCAGTGAAAATGGCTATCATGAAAATCTGAATGGTTATAGTTCTTTCTTGAGGATCAAACATTGTTTTTTAAGATAAAGGTTACAATTATTCTCTTCCAACTTTTTGTGACAATCTCAACATTAACCTATAAAAAAACACAACCCATTATGTGTAGTAAGAGATATATCAGATATTTGAATTCAGTTGTATGGTCTGAAAAATTTATGTGAGTAGTATAATTTAGACTATGATTTACAGTCAAACTCTAGAGTACTAATGGACTGTGAGATTCCATTTCAATTTAAAACAAAATAGTCATGTATAATGCAGAAATGTTGTTTTGAGCTCTTGTATTAAGAATGAAATTGTTGAAGGATCAGAAGGCTCAAAGGATTATTAACAAGGATAAGAACTCTTGTTGGTCCTGGATGACAGAACAAGCTTCCTTATAATTTCATACTTGGTTGTTACAGTAGGAAATGGCTTGAAACTCTCACTCTGTGTGGACACTGACCAACACCTGAAAGCTACTCTAGTGTAATATGTGAATATCACAGCTGGTTCAACACCTCTCTACTATGTAGGCAGAACTGTATTTTCCCTCATCTAGTAAGAGATATACCTTAATTATATTATTCTTTCACATTAATGATGACAATTTTTAATTTTGTGACACTGATTAACACCAAGTTAGAGACAGCAGAAAGATTTGGAAAGATGCGAGGAATCGACAGAGTTTCAAGGATCGGTGGAAATGGGTCAGGATCAGTCAGAGAGTAAGACAGTGTGTGGAATTAGCAAGTATTTCCAGATATTCAGAATTGCAATGGTTCAGAGTTTTTTCTGCCACTTCTAGTGCTAGAGCAAGGCACAAACACCAGGACATGCATAGGTAGCTAGATTTTGTCTTGGTTTGAACCCCTTTGTATTATTCTGTCCCTTTGCTCCTCTGTCTCCACAGCAAGGATTTGCTTTTCCATCCAGTGCTCTCAGGGATTTTCCAAGTCACTTGAGGTACCAGTAGCTCCCACAAGGCTCAGCTCTTCTCCACCTGCACCAGCTTTGAGAGCAGTCAGGGGAAAGTGAGGGAAAAGAAAGGAGTTAGGCAACCTTCAAACCCCCTCCAGCTGCTGTGCATCAACAGAGGATAGAAGAGAAAGGGCTCCCTTTTCATTCTTCCTGCAAGAGAAATTGTAGAGTCACAGAACCTTAGAATAATAGATTTGTTAAGGTTGGAAAGATCAATAAGATCATGTAGTCCAACCAACAACCCATGCCTGTAACCGCTCTATACCATGTCACTCAGTGCCACACCTACCATTTTCTTGTACACCTCCAGGGACAGTAACTCCACCACCTCCCTGGGCAGCCTGTGCCAGTGCCTCACTACTCTTTCTGAGAATAATTTTTTCCTAATATCCAACGTGAACCTCCCCTTGGAGCAGCTTAAAGTCATTACCTCTTGTCTTCATTCCTGTTACTTGGGAAAAGAGGCCAATTCCCACATTGCCACAACCTCCTTTCAGGTAGTTGTAGAGAGCAATAATGTCTCCGCCGAGCCTGCTCTAATCCAGACCGAACAATTCCAGTTCCCTCAGCCTCTCCCCATAAGACTTGTGCTCCAGACCCCTCACCAGCTTTGTTGCCCTTTTCTGGACACAATCCAGGGCCTCAATGTCTTTCTTGTAGTGAGGGACCCAAAACTGAACACAGTACTCAATGTATGGCCTCACCAGTGCCGAGTACAGAGGGACAGTGTCATAGGTCCAAAATGACCTCTGCATATTGTATGCAAGCAGCAGAGCTATCACCACCTCATGTGGACAGTTGCAACCAGAAAATATATACTTTTCCCAAAGTAAGCTTTTTTATGTGTCATTATTATGGAATACATAGCACCTATATTTCATGAAAGGGAAGTAGTATCAGGACATTTGATGGAAAAAGGTTCTTCCAAAGGTTATGAGCAGTTAGAGGAAAATGACAGCTTTGCAAACAGTCCACTACTTCTCTGTAGAGGTATTCAAACACTTCAGGAAGATACTTCTTTATTTAATATCATCACTGTGTATAAGTGCATTATTTAGGAGGTACAAAAGTTTAGTAAATTTGTTAATTAAATCAGCCAGAATTCTTTATATAATAGGCTGAACATTGCAGTCAATACCATTACATTTTTTCTTTGTTTCACATGAGGCGTAAGAACATTTCTATAATTTACAATAGAGATGATATTTTTACTGACACTTCATTTGATGTATTTTAAAGATTTCAATCATCCTGAAAATCGATCTGTTTATCTGACACTGCATTTGATATTAGAAATCTTACTACCCCTTCTGTTATCACGTTTCTTCATGGCCGTTCTCCCTCCTCGATATACTGTTTTTATTGTAGCTCTCTTTCAATGTCTTTATAAGCTGGCACCTTTCTTTTGATTGCCTGTGACCTTCTGTCCATATCTCAAATAATTTTGCCTCCTGTTAACCTATTGCAGAATGTAATGTTGTCAGATATAACCTCAAGACCTAAAATTTAGACAAATAAATATTCACTAAAAATTGAATTAAATCTTTATTTTTTGCTATCAAACACCAGATTTTATCCATCATTTATTTTTTAACAAGAAAAAAATAATATTTTTTATAATGCTTATTAACATTTGTGGTTTAAAAAAGAGAGTAACAAAACAAGATCAAAAAAATAAAAAACTGTTAAGGCTTTCTGCAAACACTGGGGACTAACTTGGTTATGAACTTAACACCAATTCCACAAAATAACTTTGCTCAGTAAAGTGGAAAAGAACTGATCGAGCATAAACACTGAAATCAAAGAAAGTGACATTTTAACTCTTGTTTTGCATCCTAGATCCATAGGCATCCATATATGTAAGGTGCTCTTGGACATTTGGGGTTCTGCTTTTTTTACGTAGTTCTTTGTCCATAAGAACATATTTTTAGAATCCAGAAACAAAGATTCTTTCTCTCTTTTTTTTTTTTTTTTTTGTCTGTATCTCTTCAAGGCTTCAACATAGTTGCTAACATGCTCAGGTAGAGAAAGAAGTTGTCTGTGTCTATTGCAAAATATAAGTACTGCATGCAGTACAGCGATTGTTTCCTGCAAGAGGCAGACACAGTCTTGAATCTCTCTGGTAGATTGCAGTAGGCTTGGTTCATCTAAAGCCAAATAAAATGTAAAATCACAGAAGAAGTAGCTCTGAATTGACTCTGGTATTGTTATTTTTGGAATTTAATTCTGTGCAAATTCTGTGTTGAGCTTCCTTTCTTCTTTGGTTTTTCCATTTTTACAAAAACTCATCCTAACGTTGTGGTTATGGTAACAAAATTTGGCTTTAATAGGTTGCAACTTAAAGGGCATAAGTATTCTGCACAGCTCATCCAGGATGTCATCTAGATTTATCTTCCCTAATTTATAAGGATAACACATCTCCCTGAAGTTCCTCACCATCATTTAGACACTTTGTCATCATCTGTGTCAGACACAGTTCTGTACCTGACAGGTATCTTTTCAAAAGAGATACCAGAATCATTACAATTTTAATAACTTTAATCCTGAATTAAAGTTTTAAATTAAATTCTCTCCAAGGTAGATTTCTTGTTCAAATCAGGAATTATCACTAAAATGACTGTTTCTGCTTGACTAAGAAGAGTATTTTTACAGCATATTCTTGTTAATGGCTTCATTAATTTGCCTCAGATTTTTGTTAAGCACATAAATGTTATTTCATAAGGAACTGTGATTGTGTTAGTTACGGCAGAGTTTCCTAACAGTGTTGTATTTTATTGTTCTTTAAACATATTTGTCTCTCTGTCAAACAAAGAATTAATGAGCTGTAAGTTACACAAGTCACATCAAGGGCCATGTCTTCCTCCCAAATTCATATGGATAGATCCTCTGAAGTAAATATAAGCTACATATTTGACTAAGAAAAGTTGGTTACAAAACAGATATAGCTGATTTTTTAAATTATTGTTTCTTTATTATTTGTATTATGTTTATAATAATTATATATATATTTATGTGTATCTGAAAGGCTACAGGAAGCAATGGAAAATCAGATCTTTACTTCATCCACAGAATGAGGCATGTGGGTATGACAATGTATCATAACTGAATACATGCAGACTGCTACCAAGGTTGTGAACTTGGTCTGTTTAGAACACAGAGTGAGGAGCAGTGAAATAGATTAGAGTCATTGGAGTCTCTGCTGATAACTTTAATTTTTCTTAAGATAATGATATAGGCTTGAGCATCTTCAGTGGCGACAGTTATTATATGACATATGTGATCTACCAGGAAGAGTTCCAAATCACTTCTGGCAAATCTAACTTAATAGATAAAAGGCCAGCAAAACTCAACACAGGGTTAGTCCACTGGAGTTATTCTTCCACTTAGAGATATGGTTCATGAAGTGGTCTTCCACAGTCTAGAGATGCTTTATTTTTAATGTCTGTTTTCTAGTTCTTTTGATCTGGAAAAATTTTGATGTCATTTTTCCCTTTTCAACATGTTCCCCAAAAGAGACTCTTTTTCCATAAAATTATCATCTCCTTGTCCTCATCACTGCTATTGCCAACATATTTCTTCTTTCCTCTGTATCCTATGTAAGGACAGCTTGATGGAATTCAGGGCAGGGTGAGTGAGGTCTAAATGTGGGCATGACAATATCTCATAAATGAATAAATGGAGACTGCTGAGAAGGTTGTGAACTCGGTTTCTTCTGACCAGGGTATCTTTAACTGGAAAGTATGACTGATTCCTGGACTGGTATTGAGACACACAGGAACAGCTGTGAGATGGAGGCAGTGAATGATGAAGACATTATTATTATTATATTGCAGGTGAGGAAGTAGATAAAGTGTTGATAAGATCAGCCCCAGGCCTGTTGGAAGGGTTCAGAGATCATGTGGAAAATTCCTTCTCCTGGCCGCTGCTCTCCTGGCCATTGGGTATGATTGTGACAACAGTAAAACTATGAAAGTTCATCACAGCAAAGAAATGACACAGAATCATTTAGAATAATTACAGGTCCACTTCTGTGAACCGGATTTTGAAAGAGAACATAAACTTAATAGATTTGTTTTCTATTTTGATGAGAAGTTCTATGGTTTGAATTCTAGCCAAAATGGATTAGATGTGTTTAAAATAAGTCTTATTTTAATAATTTTGATTTAGATGTTCTTCCTTATACTGCTTTGACCATATCAAACATTGTAATTTTGCTTCATCTTTGCCAGAAAGTCCTTGTTTTTAGCTATTATTTTCAGTTACGGTTGAAGAGACATTTCCACAGGAAACTCCGGTTTTCAGCATATCAATAATTTCCAGAACAAATAGACATTTCAGGGCTGGATTTTTTTAAAGTTTCATTAAAATAAATTTAAGTAGGATGTTCTGACAACATAGAGATAAACAAATAAGCCCACTAGGATTTTTGTTGTTGTTTTATAAGCCTTGTTTTGTCATAGCACATATACTCACCTCTTCATAGTAAATTCAAGACAAACATATATTTCCATTATTCCTCCTTTCTTCCACAGCAAAACAAAATAAAATCAATTCTACACTTTTTCTTTTAAGAAGAAAAAAAGAAAGGCATTTTCAAGGATAAATTTTACAGAGCATTTCTACTCATATTTTACGATTCTTGCTTATTATATCATTGTATCTTTCATTCAAATGCTAGGCAAATTCATACTGAGATTGATGGAATAATTTAGTTTAATTTCAGTATATGCTGTATCAAAATTTTCGTCAGCACTCAAAATCTGTCTAATCCTTCTTTGAAGTGCCTTCAGCAGCAACAAGTCTATTTCTTTCACCAAATTAAGAAAAGCAGTAGCTGAAGTTTACAGTCATAATACTATTCCTGGGTATTAGAAGACAAATTTATTGATTGATTGATTGATTTTGATCAAGCCAGATTAAACAAGCTATAACATTACACGGAGCTCGTGATACTCTCCTCATTCTCAGAATTTTTTCTTTTCAGTTCAACCTAAACTTTGTCTTTTAAGAAAACAGAAGATCTAACATAACTTACTCTACATCTCTAGAATGCCATAGGATGACCCATCCTGAGAGCTCTATGTGGACTAGCCAGTCCCAGGCCTAAAGAGGAGGCAGACAAACCAGAACAGTTTGCTTTAGCAGATTGACAGCAGCTGTGTCCCCATCCTCCTGTGGTTCAGCTGTATGAGTCCTTTTAAAGGGCAGCACAGTGAAGGCTGGCAAAAAGGAAGCTGGGTCTTCCCTAAAATGCCATATTTTCCATCTTACCTTACCTTTGGTGGTGAACATTTCCTTTAATTTATAATGCCTGAATCTGCAGAGGGGCTTGTCTCCTTCAGGAGATTAATGCGTAGAAATCTACCCATGTAAATTTACCAACAAACCAATCAAACACACTCTAGAATAGGTGTCATTAGTGATGTATTATGAGAACTTCTCCAGGATCTACTTATTTTGCTTTCAAATCCACCTTGTGTTCAGAATTTACTGGAAGCGGGACTAAAATCTAGATGTATGGTAAATTTACACTAAAGTATCAGTCAAAATCTCTTCAAATAGTTGTGCTGCTGAATAGAGTTAGCGGTTCCTACTGAGAGTCAATAGCAAACTAATCTTCCCAGCATTTTCTTTATCACATATTGTTATTTCAATAAACATCTGAGGCTGAAATCAGGATTTGTCTTCACTGGGTTGGATTCTGCAAAGATAGACAAATACACAATGCCTATAATCAAAAGCTTACATCCTTGGAAAACAAAACAAAACACATACACACACACAAAAACAAAACCAGCCCTGTTAACTTACTTTCTGTGCAATGAGAGTCAGGTTTTTATCACGCATGATTCCCAAGTCCCACCACCAAAATATGTGGGAACGAAAAACCCAAGCACTTTCAGGTATCTTTCTACAGATTAAATACCTCAAGACTAAATTGCAGTTGCATCTCTGTAGCATATACTCAGACATTTTGGAGAAGTTTATATTTTCACCAGCATAATGTAAGTTACAGCTTCAGTTCAGGCTCGCTGTCCAGACTACAATGTGCATATTTACCCTTTGTCCTTTCTGTTCTATTAATATATACCCCAGTATCTAAGTGATTCGGCCAATATCCTTTTCACTCACAGCAATACCAGCCTTTGTGATTTAGGTCAATAAAGGGCCTTGTTGCCTTATACCTATATCAAAACCTGTTAGGCTTATATTACTTTTAGGACTAGGACTAGGTTGTTGGTATTTTTTTTTTCCAGGAGACTCTGATTAATAGGGGAATTTCTGAGGTCAAACAAGCTAAAATAAGGAATGGAGATGGTTATGACTGCTTCAGCTGCAAGCAATTTTGTCTAGGGTTGGTTATTGCACTTGACGTAAGTTTAAGGAAGTTGTCAATATTAATTAAATGGTTTGTCATGGTTTCATGATTTTTGGTTATCGGTATTCCACGTCATAACATCATGTAGTGCACTGGGAGTTAAAGAGCTAATGCTCCAGTTCTGTGGATTGTGGATAGTTCTGGATACCTGGTTCTCAGAAGAGAAGGAGATGTACATCCCCCAGAGGACTGTTCACTGTTCTGTTACCGTTTTCCATTCAGAGGGAAAGATAAAAACTGTTCGCATATCACGAGACGTCCCTTTTTGCTCTCTCGCTCCCCTTCTGCTCGTCCCAGTAGCGTCTCTCTCTCTCTAGCCATCTCGCTGCCAGCATTAGAGTAAGGCCTTTTGGTTTTTGGACGCTCTCTCTCATTTTATTTATTAGTTTCAATTCCAATTATATTGTATTATACTGTATTATGCTGTGTTATTTTGCATTCCGATATCTTATTTAGTAAATTAGTTTGTTTCTCCTCAGATCGTTGCCACTGTTTTGTTTTTAGGCCCATCTCCCTATCCTTTTCCCCTTTCCCTTTTCCCAGGGCATTGGTCTGTGTGTTCCCCTGCCTTATTAGTCATGGAACCGGGCCAAACTTGCCCATAAACTACTGACATGGTTGAAGCTGACATGGTCTCAAGAACTGTTCTCATATGTTACTTCATGTGTTCCTTTATTGTTCTGCAATCCCGCTTTACCTTATGTCCATCTGAATAAATATTCTAGTACTTGTTGGTATGCATATATGTCTCAACAGTGCTGGAAACCAGATATAACCATTCTCTATTTTGTTTGTGTCATATTTGGGATTGTTTTATACTATAAAACATCATTTAAATTAATATGAAATGCCACCAATTACAATTATTTCTCTGATGAAACTAAAAGGCTGCAAAAATAATGTTCTGATGCTGCTGAGGTAAGAGAACACACTTACTAAAGATGATTGGAAAATACTTTTGGTGTTCAGGGTTGGTTTGTTGTTTCTGCTTTATTATTCTACCATTAAGTGAAATATTTATTGGAATCTTTTCAGTCTCTAGGGATCGTTTCTTTACTTCTCCCATAAAAGGAAATAACTTTCAATAATTTAACCTTATTTCCATCCAAATCTGTTCGGAGGAAACTGCATTTAAAATAATGAAGAATTAAAGATCATTCAGTGTGCATGAAAACACAGAGAATTCCACAGAAGTTGTGTAGATATATGACAAACGTTATAATACTTTATTCAGAATGATAGTAGAGCTCTTCAGAGTTCACAAAACCAAAGCAAATTATCATAGGGGAACAAAGTGTATCATGGCCCAGGGCTAAATGACAATCTTTCTGACAGCTGGATGCATGAGAAGAAAAAGTGTTCCCAAGGATGTGAAAACAAACATGCCTAATGGAAGCTAACAAACAGGTTCTGCTAGGAACTGACTAGAAACTGGAAGTTCTTGGATGGGAACTCCAACTAAAAAAATTTAAATTATCCTAAAATGGACAAACAAAAAATATCTTTTATTTTCTCTTTCTCTGTGGTATAGAGATTTTGAATTTTCTCTAGGAAAAAAAAAAAGAAAACAAAAATTTTTACTGATTTTCTTTACTAATTTTTCAAAAAGCTATAGTAAACTACAAAGTCTGGAGGTTAGGAGTAGTGTTTTTCTAGGATTAGAAAAAAACTGAATGACTTGTGGACACTGTCTCTGTGTGCCTCCCAGCAGAATATCACTGGAATCAGTCAGCTCAGACTGTCTGTCTCCAGGGAGCACAACAGGTATGGATTTGAGAAAAACTATCTCACTCAACAACATTTTCTGGGGAAAAAAAAGAGAATAATTTACTTTATTTTTTCAAATGTGTTGAAAATGATATTTCCAGTGCAAAGTACATCTTAAAGCTCACATGATCTCTGTTCTTGATATACCTCAAATACTGAGTTTTACCTGCTTATACTGAAGATTCAGGATGATGACAGTGCTCTCTTCCTAATAAAATACATTTCTCATTGGAAAAGTTCACTCTTGCTGCCTTTTTCTATAGTTTGTGAGAGTTTAAAATATCGTTCTCGTTCTGGTCAAGTTAGGTGGGGACCACTGTGAAAATACACATCTTAAAATATACAATCCAAACTCAAATTACATCGATACCAAATCTTTGCTGAGTTCTGTCATAGACTCAGAAATAAATGTGAACATCAATCCTAGCTGCTGACTACACTACTAAAGCATTTAGATGATTTCACTATTGGCATTACATGGTGCTTCCAAATACTGAGAGGTTAAGGAAATATTTATTATGTTTAAATCATGTTGACACCCAACCCTCATTTACAGTCTTATATTTCCTGTATCTTTCAATATTTCTTGTTTTCTGTGGAAAACTCAGGTCATCCACCTCCTGAATTTACAGCATCTCAGGAGGTCTCTAGTGCAACCATCTGCTCAAAGCAGGGTCACCTCTGACCTCCAGCCAGGCTGCCAAGGGCTTTTTCATTTAGGTCTTGATAACCTCCAGGGAAGGAGAATGAACAGCCTGTTCCACTGAATGACTCTGCTCATATTTTTTTTTTCTCCTTATGTCAAATCATAAGCTTCCCTGTTTCAGTTTATGATCCCCATCTCTCATCCTCCTGCCATATGGAAAGATTTGTTCCATCTTCTCAGTAACCTCCTCCTCTTAGTTCACATTCACTGGATGGTTGAGGTTGTAAGAGACCTCTGGCAGCCATCTGGTCCAACCACTGCCTAAACAGGGCCACCCACAGGAGGTTGCCCAGCACCACATCCAGGCAGCTCTGAAGGTCTCCACATATGGAGACTCAGTGGGCAGCCTGTGTCAGTGCTCCATCATCCACACAGCACAGAAGTGCTTTCTGATCCTCAGAGGGAACTTCCTGTTTTCTGGTTTGTGTCCACTGACTCCTGTCCTGGCACTGAGCACCACTGAAAAGAGCCTGGCTCCATTTTTTTTTCACCCTACCTTCAGGTGCATATACACATTGATAAGACCTCCCCCAAGTCTCTTGTTGTTGGAATACTGTTCCTAAACCCCTCCCAGACTTTTCTTCTCTGGTTTTCTTGAGTTCTCATATTTACTAACTCTTCCAGAAGACTTTTAACATCAGCTACCTATTAGGAAGGTGTTTTATTAATTACACATGTCAAAATGAAAAATCTGCCTTTAATAAATCGTTCAGATTTTACTGGTTTATTTTTCCTGTAAAATATTTGGAACAAGGAAAATCAAATAAGTACATCTTTACCTTATTTTTCATGCCTGAACTTGTAAAATGTAATGTGCCAATGAAGAAAGAAATATCTATGAGTTTGTTTTAATGATGTAATCATTTTTCCTCCACAGTCCACTAAGACTGCTATGCTATTTTTAGCATATTTTCATTTATTTGTCACTACACTTCTGTTATTTGCTTCCACTAGACAGAGCCCAAATACAAAATTGTAGTCCTTTACATGCAAGTAGGAGTTCTGCTGCTGACAAAAGGGAATCTCATAGCTGGCTCCATATTAATTTTTCAAACTATTGCATACTTTTGTGTTCTCTTCTTTTACATATCAGAGTGATATTTTTCTCTTCCTAAAGAATATGAAATCCCCACAGGAAATGCTGCACTTTAAAACATTTAACTTGAAAAAATTACTATGCAGATAGAATTCAACTTGTAGGTATTATGTATTTGACCACTTGGGGCAAGATTTCATCAGCATTTGCTTGATCTTCTATGTTTTTATCCAGACACATAGTTAGCAGGAATACATTCCTCTGTTTCTTGAAATAGTTGCCAAAGTGGATGTGCTGATGAAATTTATACTGAGAGGAATTCTGGAAAATGTTGTTGTGAATGACACTGGTCATATAAAAATAGCATATTTGTGTTCACCTGAGTACACTTTTAATTTTCAGTCTTGCAGTGTAAAATATATAACTTAAGGAAAATAACATCTAGATGCATATTTTAAATTAAATAGGACAGACCTAAATGAACAATGCTTAATATAGTGGAAGATACAATATATTGCCATAGCAGTGAATTATCAAAGTTCTCCTTATTCTATTTCTCAAGGTCCTCTCATAAAAAAACCTATTTCCTTAGTTATATTGTTACTTTTTTTGTTGTTCTTTTTATTTTCTTTTCCTTTTAAGTAAAGCTGAATGTTTATCAAGAATAATTTATATTTTCTAGGTATCAGCTGCATTACAAAGCTGATACTGAATCCTTTTTGCCATTTGATATGCAGTCATTCCTCTTCTCATTATTGCATCGCTAGACTATCTGACTTGTTTATTGTCCATTCACATAATTTATAAAGATAAGAAATTGCAAAAGTCATTTAGATGCCTGCAGACATCCCATATGATGGAGCCTCAAATGGATGTGGTCTTTTTCCTGTCAAATTAATGCATGCTATATATTTACTGTTTCTTTTGCAATCTTTGATTTTATTTAGCCTCTCACTTACAGATGAGTCACTCATGGAGACCTTCATCAATCAGCCAGTTATTCCATCATTAGTGATGTTCTGCTCTTCAAATGAGCATCTTTAGGCAAATAAAAACAAATCTGCAATTTCAGCAGATGATAAAAAGGAGACAATAAATGGGTAAAGTTTAAAATGTGATTAAAATAGTTTCAGTAGATGACTTAAAATGAAATGAGACAGACATTAAAATGAACACACAATACAAATCCTACTATATCAAAGCTCATCAATGCCTCCAAGAATTGTGTTGGCCTTTCTGCTTCCCATCAAACCTTCCCATAATAAACACCCCACTGTAATATTTCTCAAGGTTGCTTGCAAATTGAAGACCAAAAACAATGGACCAAGCCTTAAAAGGCTCCTTAAAATCAACTGAAATACATTAGCAAGCTAGTAGATTCACAGGCAGCTTTGCTGTCTTAGAACTAAGCAGAGAGCAGACCATAGCAAAGCTATAATGAGTAACTGCTACTCTGCTAATTAGAATTCAAGTTGGAGTTTATTGCTCTAATCAGACTGTAAATAAGGAAAGAGGCATGAAGAAGAGCCACAAATAGCTCTTGTGATGACACTTGTACAGATGGTTTTGGCACTGAGGATGGCATATTTATACATATTTATGTGCATACTATCTTGATGTGAAGAATAAAATATTTCCTACACTTCATTTTGCCTATGAAATATTATACTCCCTATAGGCAAAGGATGAAATCAGGGAATGCTGCTAGAGGAGCAGCTGAACAGTGGCCTCTCTGTGGAACCTCTCAGTCAATGACTCAACATAGCAAATAGACTATTCCCTGTGAAGAATTTACTGACTTAATACCCAGATGTATCAGAGAAGATGGTTTAACAAGATGGTTTAGAGAATATAGGAAGGGAAACATCAGACTCCAGCAGAATTGTTCCAAAAAATCTTCTGGCAGAAAGAAAAGCAGAGGCACAGGTTTTCTCTCAGCCCATGCATGGAACTAATCTGGATCTACTGGAACTGAAGAGAAAAAAGAAAATAGGAAGGAAATGAAGGAAATGCCATGCTTTACTGTTTTAATTAATTTTTCTAGATGTCTTGTTCCAGCAGGCTAGGATATTTTACTGGTGAACGGATTGGGACACTTTTGATCTCTCATCCCAAGTGGTCAAGCACCTACTGAATTAACAGAAGGGAGGAATTCTGGGACCAGCTCTGAACAAAAGCTCCTGTCAGTGGCAGGGGCTCCACAGTGAGAGACCTTCATTCCACAAGCACAACACTTTCCAAGGAGATGGCAACTCTGCAGTCAAATGAACAAGTTCTGGCCTGAAGAGTAAGTGAAGCACAAAAATGGGATGAATGTGACCTGACAAGTGTTGGGGGCACTCACGGAGGTCATATTGCCCCTGAAGTACTAAGAAAGCCAGCCCACAGAATGGCCATGTTTCCAAAAAGTGCTTTCATGTCCCATTTCACTAAAATTCTGCAATTCCATTTAATATGCAAAAGGTCAGGATCATAGCCCACAGACTGGTATGTTCTTTCCTGAAGACAAAGAATGGCTAGTGGCGCTACCTGACCTTAAATCTAGGAAGCAATAATTTTTAAACTTTCTCCTTCTCAAGCTTATGCACCACTCTGCAGATGCTTGCAATGAAATGTTAAGTATTCAGGAATTGGCTGTGTTTTCACGGCAGTGGTTAGAACCCAGAATCATGCAATGCTGCTCTGTTTCAGAGGGAATTCTGGAAAACACAAAAATTTAAATAAGTAAAAGAACCGTTAGGGAAGATCAGAAAATGGCATCTCATTCATATATTTCTGTAAAAAGCAGCAATCTCTTCTATACTGTACTGCAATCTTTGTGTAGTCCTCTCGTTCCCCCATTTCCTTCCATCTGGTGACTGCACACAGTGTGCTGCTCACCAGATTGCTTCATTTCTGGGTCATGTCAGAGCTCCTTCACTCTCAATTTTATTTTGTCAATATCCAAAGCAAACATTTTAAATTTCCTTAATAATACCTGCAGGAGAAGGAAGGGAATTTCCAATCAGAACTTAAGCTACAGTCCTGGCTTCTTTACCAACCAATCTAATTAAAATAAAGGAAAATTTTAAAAGGTGGAATTTCTGAAGGCAGCATTTAAAGGAGTTAATACGTCTTTTCTAGCCAACTACCACAGTGAAATATCAGCTGCCCAGACAACTACGAATGTCATGAAGAAGGTCAGATGAAATCTTATTAACAAAAAAAATCATATTAAATTGTCATGCTAATGATGTCTGTCTCAACTCATTCTGGACACTGGTAAGCCCGATTCAGGGTTTTCTAAATGTAATGTTTTTTGTGCAAAAATATTTTGTCACAATATGCCATGCTACCTTTGGATATGCATATATGCATGTCAGAGCCCTTTGAAATGAGGGTTTATGTTCCAAAGCCGTTGGCCCACAAAATCTGTTATCAGCTAGTCATGGAAACCTGCCTGCTAAAAGAGACACAGGTCTATGTTTTATATAGGTCTCTTCACTGTAGCCATGATGAACCAATAAAGTCTGTTTTTGTAAGGATGGACACTGAGAAACATCTAATATTGACAATGATTTCCTTAAGCATGTTTGTGTGTGTGTGTGTGTGTGTGTGTGTGTGCGTACACAAAATAATAAATGCCAATACAGTAGCAGACTCCGTAAATTTATTCTTGCTGTAGCTTTACCTATGACCACTTAATAGGTTTTCAGTATTCAGAGCTTATTTAAATCTATTTAAAATTCTTGTTTGAAAGCAAAACTAGTACTGAGGAAGAAGTTTTGCCTGGATGCTCTTTTTACACAGCCGTCCCTAGCCAGCAAGGTTGCCTGCTGAATTGTAATTCCAGTTTTGGAGTATTATTCACAGTAACAAACTAAAAAGTCAGTTTTTAGCTTGTCATTCATTGTTTAGTTCAATTAATGGAAGTTAAGGTCATTTTACGTCACATTTTCTTTTCGTTTTCAACACATATGTTTACTAGTCACTAGACAATAACAATTGTTTAATAACATAATTAGTTAGGCTTCAATTTGCAAGACATATGACTTGAAACCATATGATTTCCAGGATTTCAGTAATTATTTTTATTCAAGCTGTAAAAGTTCCATGCCATATTAACCAGCAAGGCTGGGAAAGAAGCCAACAATGCAGTTTAACATTTTATGATTTAAAAAATCTTCTTTTCCAAACTGCTTAATAGACAACTTTCTATGAAGATATTTTTGCATTAAAGCTGTGAAGGCCAGTCACCATGGGATGAAAATGAAAAGAAAACGCTGAGTAATGTCTAGACGGATCTTTCATGGACCATCTGCTCTGTGGACCCAGTATGAGATGTTTTAAAAGGTTCCAGCTCTGGTGCAGCAACAGGAGGAACTCAGCAAAGCAAGGTATTTCTAACCACTGGCTCAGTGAAAGCTGCTTTGAAAGAACTGGCTGATTTTCTGCAGACATAAACAAAACTAAGATTTGCTGCATTTTGTGTTCTGCCCTGAGAGGGTTCATGAGAATTCCTTTCTCAGCTACAGCCTCCTTAGACTGATTGCATGTACATACCTTCCTCATCAGAGTTTATTGCTCTCATCATTCTTATTGCTTTTCAGTTGTCCAACTAAATATACATATATATATAACTATTTACATGAGTAGGGAAATATTCAAAACCCAGGAGTGAACTTTTGGTCAGATGTTCCTTCAGAAAGTACGTATAACAAATCTTTATTTCAGCTGATTCAAACATAATTTTCAGAAAGCATTTCTCCTGTACAAGAGATAATTCATGTGTTTAGCATAGAACTCATTTTATATGACCCCAAGGAAGCAACTAGTCTAGCTATGTAGTAGTAGTATGATGGAGGAGTATTCAGCTTGCTCTGTGGGATTTTCAGTGCTCAGAGACCCCAGTTTCTTGTATAGGAAGAAAGTACTGCTTTTGATACATACTCAGTAATCAAATTTGTGGGGAAAAAAATCCCACAACATTGACAAATGTATTTTGAGGTACATGATTCCTTCTTTAGTGCTAAACCAAAGAAAACAATATATATACTCAAAAAGAACTACATGCATAGAGATATGTCCCTACTAAAATCCTGGTGAATTCAGTAAGTTCAACTTAATCACATTAAAAGTTTGGATTTGAAAGCTGAACAGAATTCTACATATGAATGCTTGATTTCCACCCATGACCAACTATTCAGTTGCAATTTTTCAGAGATCACTAAACAGCAAAGTTAGCATGACAATATTTAGTGTGAGAGAGATCTCAAGAAATATTATTTAATTCAACAATGTTTAAGCAAGTTGGTTTTATGTACTCATACTCACTCATATTCTCCTAAGTTTTATTCACTCACACACTTGTATCTGCTTATGTACAAGCACCTACATGTGCACCAGCTAGTTAACCCACAGAAGAGCAGGTGATGATATCTGTCAAGAGGGCTGCTCTTGATTGGCAACAATAGGCTCTGAGGAGACCTTATAGCGGCCTCCCAGTACCTGAAGGGGGCTACAGGAAAGCTGGGGAGGGACTTTTTATAAGGGCAGATAGCGACAGGATGAGGGGAAATGGTTTTAAACTGGAAGAGGGTAGATTTAGATCAGATATTAGGAAGAAATGCTTTACTGTGAGGGTGGTGAGACACTGGAACAGGTTGCCCAGTGAGGTTGTGGATGTCCCCTCCCTGGAAGCACTCAAGGCCAGACTGGATGGGGCTTCGAGCAACTTGGTCTAGAGGGAGGTGTCCCTGCCCATAGCAGGGGGGTTGGAACCAGATGATCTTAAAGGCCTCTTCCAACCCAAGCCATTCTATGATTCTATGATGATCTTGGACAGACTTTTCATTTCTTCCAGGAGATGTCAGCTGTGGAGGGGAACTTCACTAGTTCCAGTTTTAATTTACTCCATAACACTCAGATCATGCTGAGCAGGCTCATTGTCTGTTTTTCCTTGTTTGGAATATATCTGTATGAGATATAGAACTGTAGTTTATTTTCTTGTTGTGCTAGAGGGAAAAGAAAGTGCAAACAGGTTTTATTGCATCCTTGTTGCCAAGGGTGAGAGTGCAGGGTCTCCTGTTAGCAAGACATCTGCACTATGGTTTTATCAGAGTGCAAACCCTGTGGTCTTAACATAAGAATCTCATTCCCTAGTCTCATTACTTGGAATGGGAGCATGGCAATAATGGTCTTGGGATCATTAACAACACAGGCCATTTTTTCAACCTTTCTACTGTTTTCCTTCTGGTACTTCACGCACTTTCCTAATTCCATTCATACTTCATTCATTCTAATTGTAATATTTCTCTTAGAAATGTCTGCAGCTTTACAAAGTGGGGAAATATGGCTTATAAATCAAGGGGATTTTCTCATGTACTTAAGTCCTTTGAAATGCTGGCCAGCATCTAAAGTATGAGTTTGTTGGTAGTTAACAGTGCATTTCTAATTCTAAGTATCTTGCAACAGATGTATCTAATTATCTATTTTATACCTTACTAGAGCCTGCTTTTCAGTTCAAATTTAATAAATATCTTGTTTATTTAAGGTTGATTTCCCACGTTGATATTTAAGTTTGTAACTCATACTAGGATCTTACCTGTTATAGTCTGAATTATTGATTTATAAATCACTTTTCATGAGTAAGCATATTTTCCAACTCCATTTTCTTTTTTAGTAATTATTAACAGTATAGGTGCAACACCATCAGAATATGTGTAATCTGTTGTCAGGTACTCTGGCTTTGATGTTGATGGTAGGGAATACCAAATCTCATGGTGAATTTGCCTGTTAAGAACAATACTGGTACAAGTGTTGTTGATGATCAGAAAGCTTCTCTTCAGTGTCAGTAAACTTTTCTGAATCACATAAGTTGACAATCTAAGATGCATTAAATAAACTAAAATCTTCCTTTCTTATTTCTGTAAAATAAATTTGAAAAATCTGTTAGGTAGACTTTGAACATGGTATTTTTCTATCTTGCTTTCCTAGACCTCAGCCAGTTCAACTGTTCTTAACTTACTCTCTTTAATTTTTGCAAGTGTAACAAGTCTTCATTTCTTTGCTAGTTTTAGATAGTACTTGCATATCACTTTTTTACTGTATTTGTTGGGCAGAATGGAATAAACATACTTGAATTTATGTAAAAATTTTCTTAAAGCATTTTTTGATAAAGTATGTTATTAAGAATTGTAAAATTATCACTGTACATAAGTTTCATTATATAGCTTATTTTAAATGGGGGAGAATATTTTAATGGTCCAAGAAAAGACATATTTTATAACTTACAACTAGAGATATATCTGTAATTTTTTCCATAAAATATGCATGAATGATTTTCAACTCCATTTAACTAATGTGTTTTGGAAAGTCCTTGCAATAGCAAATGCAACAAATCTCAGGCAAAATGGGAAGTAATAAGTAAGTGTGGTTAAGGGTAACTTTTGTTTTTGCAATTCAGATTTTGGACCAAGTATCTCTTTAGGTAGATTGCCTCAGCATTACTTTGGAATGTGACAGAGTGATCACCAGATATAAAAATGCAACTTATGTCAGAAAATAAAAATGTCTGGACATCATACACTACTCACAATGCATTTGCTAATGGAAAAAGAAGTATATCCACCCTTGCACTGATCAGAGAGCCTCTGAGAACTACCAGCTGCTATACAAACAGATGCAAAAGAAAGCATTGAGTCTTGAGCTGAGATCTACTCAACACAGCGTGACAGCAGAAGTCATTAAGAAAAAGCAGGTGAGAGATGGTCTCAGAATCCATGAGATACGTACACCTGCAAGAGCACATTGCCCTCTGCTCTCCACTCACTATGTACACTAGTACACCCACTATGAAATCATGCTTTTCCTTTGATATTATCCAGACACGGTGAAGCAATGCCAGAAACTTCAGGGTTGACCATATGCTTTCTGAAATAGTAGGAACAAGCCTGATTCCTAAAACAGAGCCAAGAGCAGCAAATATAGCTTTGCAAATAATTGATGGAACATATCAAAATCACTTTAAAGATTCTAACAGTAATTGATCAAGCTAAACAGAGAAGCATGTCACACTAGTAGCAAATGGTTAGGATTTCGAACTGCAAGCAGAATTCCCAATCACAGAGTTAACCCACTTAACTCAAAGAGATCAGCTCAGAAATGAATGCCTCCAGTGTTTGCTTATGATAAATAGCTAGAGCTAATCACCTCCATATAGCTCTTCAGGTCATCTACAGACTTAATCTGCAAGGACCAGGCCTTTCAGAAGAGAAATGCTTTCTACAATAGAGCATGGATAAAAAACAAATACGATCACAAATAGAAGGGACAGAGGTACAGTTCTGCTCCCTCCTTAATGAATTTGTATGGTGGTTTCACTATGATGGCAGCTAAACTGCACCACAATGCTCCCTCACTTCCTTGCCTTGAAGAAAGAGAGGGACAAATACAATGGAAAAGATCTCATGGGCAGAGATAAGGACAGGGAGATAAGAACAACGAAACATACTTTTGGCTCCAGTAGGGTATACTAAAAAGGACATATTTTAGGGACTTGAGCCTTGGAGGTAGGTTGAATCAAACCCATGAGTTACTATGAAAATGTAACATAATGATGCTGTGTTACTGTCAATGTCAAACTTTCGAGTCTTCTCTGACAACTTGTGCAGTGTCCACTGAGAGTAACAGTGGTGATTTAAATGGGAAGAACAGGTCCTGATTGCCACTCACAAGTTCACTCATTGCAAACGGGGTTTTCATATCAGGTTTAGGAGATATGTACTAACAAACTAAGTTGTTCTTGCCACAGATATTCTTACACAGGACTTAGACCACACCCTCAATTAGCTAACTTGACAAGAAATGAACAGCCAGAGGGTACTATCCTTCAAATTTATTCTATGGCCAAATAGCACTCATTTTTCTGAAGAGAAAGGCTGTGGGTTTAAATAAAAGCCTCCTGTAAGAGTTTCAAGGTTTAGTCCTCTGTTTTCCAGTCTGCTACATCTTTGCCATCAAATTCTGTGTGGCTGCCTCACAAAAATTCTACATTTGCAAATATTGTCAATGTATGGATTTTTTTCTATGTTGGAAAGTCTGTCTTGAAATACAATGTTTTCAGATGTTATAACAAGAAATGAAGAAACACTATGAGAAGCCTAATGTTATATTTTACATGATTGGTAGTATTAAAGAGAAAACACCGTTATACCATCATCTTACTTCATTTAAAAAACCCAAGCAATACTATTTATGGAAAGATGGGATTGAAAATGCAGCAAACTGAAATCCAGATAGTAGAAGAAATATAATACATGCACTGGCAATGTATTATTTATTATGTGCTAAACTGCACCATTAATATGACTTTTTCTGACCTTCAAATATCACTGTAAGGACAGAACAGTAGTTCTGCCTCAGTGCTTGCTTGATTTTTGCATTTTATGTGGAAAATGACAAGATATCTGGGTGATCTGGCCATTTTAAGAATATCTTCTGCAACTCCTTGTCAAGAACACACATTCAGCTTAATCTTTGGATAAGTAATGTGCAAAACAAGGTCAGCTGAACAATATTTGAGCAAGCAAAGACTAGAGATTGATCTAAAATTCATCTTTTAGGACAAGAAAAACATCTGAGAATAAAAAGACTGTAAATTTTGTTATGCATTTTGGATGTGACACCTCTGTGCACAGCAGGGGGTTTAAGATCCAAAAAGCAAAAGTCACCACTACCTGGAACATAAGCTTTATATATGCTCCCTTATACATATGGCAAATCAAGACCATTTTTTTTCATTGGGAAAAAATTTCACACTTCTGATTGTATTCTTGCCTCTAGTATAAATAATTGTCAGGCTCCATTCTATCTACTTTCTAATTGATACTGTATTACCCAACTTGGTATTCAGAATTTACCTAAGAATGATGTCAACAATATTTAATATTTCAGTGTTATGACCGTAAAGAAATGAACGGAATAAAATTGTGGTAATATTTTGCAGCTAGTAATTAATTTTATACCATGGATAGTGGATGTTGGTGGCTGATAATTTCTTTTTTCTTTCTACTCCATAGGAAGTCAAATCCAAATAGAGTAGCAGAGTCTTGAAGATCATTTGGCTGTTTTCCCCATGTTAGTCCTCATCAAAGGAAAAATTAACTTCAAGAAGTTAGATGCAGTGCATGACAACACCTGGGGTGGAGCCAAGGCAAATGTTTTAGGCATATTGCCTGGATATATTCAGATTTCAAGGAGGTAGTGTCAACTTCAATAAGTATTTGGGCAGACGCTCGTGATATGTTAACAGCTTATTTGGATCAAAATCCTCTGTGGCAGACATTGACCTAGTATCCCTTCTCTCCAATAAGAACTATTAGCAAAAACTTCTGTTTCACATAAAAATGAAAAAAGAAAAAGAATCTTTTGCTCAAAATTTTGCAGCATCAGTATTACAAGATAAAACTTCAATCCAACTCCCAATTTGATAGCCCAAAGACCTTATGTGGTTATGTATATTTTAATATCTTTGTGTGGGAGAGAAAGAGTGTGTGTTCCTGCCTGCGTATAAAATAAGATAGTACATGCAAGGTAGTATATGAAAGTTTAAAAAATAGTAATATTGTATTATCAATTTGAAACTGAAATAAATATAACATATAAAAATGTTTTTGATACCTCAGGAGTAATAATATTTTATTCTGGACCAAAAAGACACATGAAGCAATGCTACCAACAATTAAATGTGAACTGTATTCCCTCTCTATCCCAAGAGCATTGCGTAACTTTTTGCTAAGGGATATATTAGGAGTCATGATGCAGTTTGCAAGTTATGCTTTAGAAGATATTTTCACAGTGAGATTGAAAGGTATTAAAGACATTAATTATCCACAGATTAAGTTACGGATTTATAGAGGATATAAAAATCAATTCGGAGAGAGAATGTGAGGCAGGAGTTGTAGGACATATATCTTAAATTACCTTTTTTTTTTTTTGCTATCTTACATATGGTTCTAACACGTGTGAATTATAATTATTTTCTAATATGAGATTGGTATGTTATCTCTTTTTTAAACTGAAATATTGAGCTTCACTAAAGTCCAGGAGAATTTTTATTTCTAACTTGAATAAGCCATCACTTCACCTTTGACTTTTCTAACTCAGATACATCTGATCTAGAAAATTATTACAAGTAGTATCCTTTTCAATTAGCATATATGTTAAAAAGTTAATTGAATATAACAGACTAAAATTATTCATATTGTTCTCTTCCCCTTATTTCCTCTATTACATTCAAAAACTTAGTTCTTCATATGAAACATACTGAAACACGTGAGTAACTTTATTCTTTCTCTCTACTGACACCCCTGAGATTTGTAAAATACTTTTCAGATCTAAGAAGGGATAAGTTGTTTACAAACTCTTAAAGTGTAATCACAACAATGAATGTAAAATTGGGATTCATGAGGTACCCTGACATTTGCATGAAGTAGAAATATTAGCATATTCCTAAAAGTAATAGAAAAAGAATTTCAAAATAGTGAGGACGTGTTTATCATTACACTCTTACTCCTAAAGACATCTCAACTGAAAGCATTTTGTAACCACCATATCATTGTTCATATTTCACATTCAGTGAAACTTTCTTTACAGAAGTTACATGTGTCATATGAATGGCAGAGTCTAAGTGAGAATTTAAATGCGTACTCTTGAAAATTGACTAGTCACACTCCACAACGCTTGTTTGCCTTGTGGCAGGAAAGAAACAACTTGCTCTTCAGTTGTGTTGCAATACGTAACATGTATACATAACTGGATGCATACAGATATATGTACACATTGGTGGACTGCTCCAAAAGTAACACTTCTAATTTTATCATATTGGCCCACAATGTTAGAGATGGATGTTGGTGATACGGCAGTAAAGGCTGAACTTTCCCATCAGTATTCCATTACATTTTGTTGCCATGTCACAGATGGCAGCAGAGGGGCAGTCTGACAAAATTGAGCCTGACATGGAAGTGTGGATGAAACAAAGGTGTATCACTCCATGAGAAAAAAAATTGCACCCATTGACACTCATCTATGCTTACCAAACTTTTGTGAAAATCAAACAGTGGGTGTGAGCACAGTGAGGTGGTGGGTGGTGCATTTCAGGAGCTGTGACGGCAACATGAAAGAAAAGCCATGTTCTGGACAGCCATGCATTTTTACAAGCACAGCAAGCAGGTTCTTGTTCATCACTGGAGAAAATGCGTAGCTAATGGTGGTGACTATGTTGAAAAATCATGTTTTGTAGCTGAGAATTTGCTCTCTCAGTGTTATTGTGATCCTTGTATTTGTTGTAGTTTCCATAGAAATAAATAGGAGGCAGTACTTTCAGAGTGATGTATGTATATTAATTAATTTGTTTACATACAAATTCTTCTTGAAAGACAAATAAAAACTTTTCCACTCTAGAATTCAACTAATCTGACTATCACACAGTTACTAAGTAATGACATTGAATGAATCTTTCATGCCAACAGTAGATTTTAAAATATCTCAGGATGCATTTTCCTCATAACTAGTTTTTCTAAACTGAGATTTACAGAATATTTAATTGAGTAACAGGAATGTTTTGCCATACTACATAATTTATATAAATCCTGTCTTATTTCCTTTCATAAGTAATACGCCTGCAGCAGCCTTCCAAGAAATCGTAGACAACAGACATGCTTCATTCTTTCACTAATTAAACTTCAAATTTAGGAAATAAGTCTTGATTATACAGGTATGATATTCTTTTTGCTAATAATGAACATATTCACAACACATTTCATCTAATTTGTATATGATATATAAGCATGATTATGCTCTCCTTTTGGTGAAGAAATAGAAGTACATAGAGAACATCAGAACCACCTCTGGGTCTGCAGAGACACGCCGTGGTAGTGAAGTGGCTTTGTCACTTCCTGCATTCCTCACACTTGGTTATTAAAGCATTCTGCCTCCCAGGAATCATTTTCTGGAGGGTGAAATACATACTGTGCCTCTCAGAATATGGAAAGATTGTTTTTATTGATATTTCTTGACACAACGTTTTGCTTTAAGAAAAAAAGTATGAACAGTCAGTGAATGCCAGTGGATTGTCTTCAAGGGGCACTCCAAGGTAAGCAAGATCGCAGAATCACTTCCTAGTTCACCTAATAATCTCAATGAAATAACACTAATCATCCACTTTCATTAGTGGTACAAAAGGAGATGTAAATTTTCTTTCAGAAATCAACTAATTTCAGCCTAAACATAACACAAGTCATGTAGTTACGTGTTTCAAGTTTAGAGCTTTGGGACTAAATATTCCATACTGCATCTGAACATATTTTAAACTCCTGGTAAGTAATATTACATTATAAACAAGCTATTTATGCTTTTTATCTCAATACAAAATTACTGACAAATTCACACAGAAAGTGGTTAAAGCTAGTAGGAGAGCACGCAGTGAGAAATGAAAGCAAACAGTTGTGTATTCTTTTCCCTTATCTAGTCTCGAGGAAAACTCGATAGGACCATTGCAATGTTACAGGCAGGACACACTCTAAAAGTAGTAAAAAGCAGTACTACAGCTTTTGTACAATACTCTTGTATTTCATCATCTTAAGTTACCATGGTCCTCATAATAGAGTCAAAAAGTAGTTAATAATTAAGGCAGGTGCTGAAAACATCGCCATAAATTCTGTTCTGAGGCAAAATGTATATACCTAGCATGTCAATAAAGATCCTCATGGTTGTCTAAAGAGAAGAAATTGGTCTACTATGTCTCTCACAAGTATTTTTCTTTCATGCTCCATACTTATTGTTTAACCTTTTTTATTTTTAATTTATTTTATAATTTTATTTAGTTTATAATTTTTATTTAGTTTTCACCCTTAGACAGGTTGTAGTAACAACTACCAGGCATAATATAGTCATAAAATATTTCTCAACATTTCTTTAGTTAGGTTATCCATTAAGATCAATATGATACATTCTATTTTCTTTATCATAAGCAGAACAGGGATGGCAAACCCCGTAACACACTAGCATATATTACTTAGGTATATATGTAAGAATTAATATATTTTCCAAATAAATGACACATATTGAAATGTAATAGCACGTATACAAAATACAGTAAAGATACAGTATTTATTTTTTAAAGTATGCAAATTGTACGTTTGTCTCAAAAGGCGACAAACAGATGGAGTGTTGTGTTCAGTGCATTTCTTCAGAGTTTCTAAATCTGCCTGATGGGAATTCCACTACCTGCACCAGCTGTACATCTGACCTCTTTGACTTCCACTTGCCAGACTCTGAATATATGAGGCAGCAGTCGCTTGTATTTAAAATAAAGTATATGTAAATATGGACACATCTGACATCTTGCTGCAGTGCCTATTTAAAATGTATGCTCTCTGGTATAACCCCTGCACCCATGACTATAAAGTCTTTCAAACTGTCTATGCAATAAAATATTTTTATGCCTTATTTTTTGGTTATTCTACTTTACTTTTTTTTCCTTAATCAGAATTGATTATGATTTCTAATCTAAGAATCATTATTAATTGTAGATCTAATTATTGCAGGAAAAAAAATATATATTTCTTGGAAGTCTCTGTGATGATAATAATGCAGTTAATGTTTTTATACACATAGTTTCTACTCCATTTTCTTGGTGCTATGATAACTCTCCCCCTGCTCCTACAGGATCTGAGGACAGTAGTTTCAGCCTGGTTGCAGTGGTGAGCATTAGGGTGAGTGTTTGTATCTGGAGTCCTTCACCAGGAGCAAGATGATGTTCATCTTCTTCCTTGCTCTGTGATATATGTAGACTTTTACAATGGCTTAGGTTGGAAGGGACCTTAAATACCACCCAGTCCCAACCCCCTGCCATGGGCAGGGCTGCCACCCACCAGATCAGGCTGCCCAGGGCCCCATCCAACCCGGCTTTGAATGCCTCCAGGGATGGGGCACCCACAGCTTTTCTAGGCAACCTATTTGAGTGTTTGACCACCTCTCAGTAAGGAATTTCCATCTAACATCCAACCTAAATTTCCTCTCTTTTAATTTAAAGCCATTCTCTCTTGTCTTATCACTATCAGAACATGTAAACTATTGGTTCCTCTCTGTTTATAAGCTCCCTTCAAATACTGGAAGGTTGCAACAAGGTCTCCCCAGAGCCAACTCTTCTCCAAACTAAATAAGCCCAGCTCCCTCAACCTTTCCTCATAAGAAAGGTATGTGCAGTATTTATTATTTATTCTCCTTGTTGCATCTAAAAGTAGCTTTGCCAGTTCTGAATTTCTTTCTTTATCATCCCTATACTCCTCTATACTGCAGTCTGTCTCTATTTCACAGTGATTCTCCTATCCTGCCAGCCTGAACTTCATCATCATGGCATAGTCATAAATAGCTCACTATTAAAATAATAAGCAGTTAATTTTTGTAACTCAGTAGAACTATGAATATACAAAGACAAAGAAAATAGCATGAGCCACTTGGTTGTTAGGAGAATTGTTGTCCAAGTTAGCCTCTGTCCAGAGGCCTTGCAAACTTAGTTCAAAAGCTGTGTCCAAATACTAGCAGTATCAACACTATATTATAGGTCTATACAATCACCGTGTTAAGTACCTGTTTTGTAACAATAACTATGTATCATGAAAAACTATCAGATTTTTTTTCATTTCGTGTCATGGGAGTAGTCTCAGATCACTATGAGTTGTATCAAATTCATCTGCTGAATTAATTTCTGGCAAACTTGCACACTCAGGATTTTAACAGAGCTCTATCTGATCAGTGTTCAAAGCGTATCCTGACCTAACACACTCCATTACTGCCAAGAGTCCTATCTTCTATCTCCTATCTCCAATACACAGTCTGAAAGAGACCTGCCTCCCTGCTGCTGCATCAGCTGGGACTAGAAACTAGCACAGGAAAGTGAAAGGAGGTATTCAAGGCAACCTTAGAAAAGAATTGAAAAGGAACTGATGTGGAGCAGAAATAAAATGTGAAAGGTGAGTAAGCAGGTTTTAGGAATGCATTCTTGGAAAGGACAGAAAAGAGGTGGCAAAGAATCTGGGCTCTCAAAAGTTGAAGAGGTAATGAGCTAGAAAGAAGTTCTGTGTCTGTGTGTATGAGAGAGAATTTGTACTTGTAGAATTGTCAACCTGCAGTTTCACAAACCACATCACTGAGAGAAGTACAGAGTTGATTCAATACCAGGTGCCTAATCTCCACGATGCCAGATTTATTGTCTACACTAACTGCAACAAACCCTACAGATCGACCCAAAATCTGAAGCATGATAGATTTCCTGTGGCTAGCACTAAACCTCCCTTTATATTTGTCAGTATTGGTGAATTTAAAAAATGTATTTATTTTCAATCTTAAAAATGTCAGGCAGTAATAATTCTAATCTAGATTTACAAGGATCTAGAAACTACTTATGGAAATATTCTATGGGCTTTGCAGAATCAGCTCATAGTTTACAATGGTATAACAAATGCAACAAGAGGCTGTGCTTGCAGGCCATAAAAATGGAGTAAAAAGCTAAGATTGCTATTATGAATTTGAAATACCCAGCCAATCTCAAGCCTAGTATCATCTAAAAAATTGATTGTAACATTTTTATTATAAGGCCTGGATATAGTAGGTTTCACACACTTTCTAAAGTTTGACATTTGAAAGTGAAAAACAATTCTTTAATTTACTTCAAAATGTATTTATTTTCCACTAAAACCAGCTGAAATGTGGAAAACTTTATCTGCCTTTAAAAGTAGCTTTGAGCAATAGCAGTTTAATCCCTTCTTAGATGGAGAATACTGATGCTACCTGTAAAACAAATTTCATTTTCCACACATGACAAGACAACTCAGCATAATGGAACCCAGGTGTTAGACTAATTTCTAATTTAACCATAAATGAAGAAAAAAGAAATATTAATCCTCAGTGCAAGTTGTTGTAGTATTACAGAATCCATCATAATGAAGAAATGACCCCACTTTGCTCAAAGGTTAACTGTACAAATGGTACTGTATTGACAATAATGTTAATGAGTTTGTGTGGCAGCAGGTAAGCAAGAACTGGCAGAAGGAAGCTATTGTGATAGGCAGATAATTACAATGGAAGTCATGTATTTGGTAATGACTAGGATTCACATCACATATTTTTCCAGTCACAGTACAATTTCGCTAGCTCTGTTTATGGTAATCTACGGGATTATTTGACAGCAAGGTGACACCTTGACTTTGGAAGAAATTTCCTTCACAGACAGCACAATTACTGATATTGTGACATTCAATTAGATATATCACTGCTGTGTAATTTTGATTCTAGAAAATATACAACCATGAGGTACATTTTTCATCAGTACATGAAGTTCTTTGTTTCTCCATTTGGATCTCATTGTGCTAAAAGCTTTGATTTTACTAACGTGTGGGATTCTGGAGAAATTTAACAGCTGTGTATCTTTAACCATTCACCTGTAGGATTAATAAAGACAAAGGAGAAATGATACATTTTAAATATACACTTTTCTAAAAGAGAGGGAATATAGATTTCCAGGGAAAGTTTATCAGTGTTGTAAACTCTACTACATAACAACAAATATGCAATATGCTTTTCAAAAGGGAATTCTCCGACAGTAGATATTAAATCATATGCCAGGCAAAATCCTCAGTTAATCTATTTACCGCAGTTTCACTAAGAATAGGAGAACATTCATGTGAAGAATCAAATCTGTGCCACTCTTTCTACTCTTTATGTAAGCAATGTGAAACAATAGAGAGAGGACAGGACTGACAGCAGATATGATGAATGGCTCCAGAAGTTCCACGGTGTCTTTGGTTCATGGGAATAAACTGGATCTCACAGAGAACATTTCATTACAAGACCAAAGCCCACAGCATTCTGTCAGTACTTGGATGTAATTAAATAGCATTCATCAGTCACAAGTGATAAAAGATATACTTTGGCAAACAGACAGCAGATTTATAAAAAAATGTTTTCTCTTTGAAATTCATCAAGAAACACTTTGTGCAAAAAAACTTTGGCTTCGGGGATGCTCATGAACATTTTGTCCTTCTGCTTCATGTGCATGTTTCAGTGTCTGAACTTGTACAATGATTCACAGAAAGTGCATTTTTTCTTATTTAGTTCTTTCAGTGGCCAAACTAACCTTTCATAACCATGTCACCTAAAACCTATCTTGCTTCTTAGCAGTATATCTTCACAAATACAGCATTCTAAGATTTTTTTTTTTTTGCAAACAAAAATGAAAGAAATGAGAATGTAAGAACGGATATGAATATATTAGAAACAAAGCTTGTTTAGAGGAAAATCTTTCCTGCAAATACTGTATCTTACTATTACCATGGCTCATCATAGTAGTGATTTTTTCTTCACCTTGCTGTGAGTTTTGCAGTCGAAAGTTTGTGTTATCTGCCTTTTTTTTAACTCTGGATCTCTGTGAAAGCTTTGTTATTTTAAGGCATGGGATCTAAACATTAATCAATGAGCAGCATTAAGGTACAACAGTGACTCCTAATCTGCATGGTGTCTGCATCATTCCTTCTATTGAATTCAAGTGTAAACTTTTATACTGAAATTGGATTAGAAAAGTTGGCTTAGATAACTTATTGATAGTCATGATGTGGAAAAAAACAATTTGCTACCAGTATCCTATTATTTCCACTTCTCTTCAGTAATTTGTGACTTGAATGAATAAAACCTAAGGTTTTAATTGGATGAGGATGCTGCTAAGATTTGTTAGGGCAGTGACAGAGTAGAAAACATCATGCTTACTCTCTCCAAGGAGACAGGCTGCAGTCATAATTATCTTACACTTGGAGAGGGCATCTTCATGCCAAAGAACCCTCAGATGCTTTAAAAATTTATAAATTGAATATAAAAATCTTTTCACTCACCTCTGAAGTTCAGCAGCCTCTGTTACAGAAGACTTTAAACAATGCACAGTAATGTCTCATTCAATTTAGGACAAGATACGGCTACTATAAAGCAGGAAGACACTGCATGCAGACAATGACACCTCAAATGGGAATGTAGACATCACTGAAGCTGATTTAGTACTTAGAAAGTGTGGAACATTGGTTTAGCAACCTTTTGGGTACTAAGAGGACTGTACACCCAATAACTCACTGAACAAGTCCAAGGGCACTTGATGCACCTAGAGCACAGTTCTTAAAGGTGCTGAGCACTGTGGTTCACAAGACAAGTATTCCATCAAAGATTGTACAAGAAAGAGGTCTACCATAAGCACTGCTTTAAGAAGCATCTCAGATGGAGGCAAATGTTATTGAAGACAGATAGCTGCTGCAGCCACAGCAGCTGAACTTCTGCGGTAATGGACAGAGCTGGCAGCAGTCTGATGGGACTCTCAGGACATGAGTATATCTGAAGGTCTCAAAGAAGCAAGAGGGAGAGCTGCCAGAAGGGAGGATGGTTTTGATAAGGAAGTCATTTATCTCAGTTTTCTCTTAAAGTTCACCCACAGGTGCATCCATCATCTTTGACAGCTTCGGATTGTTGGTCCTCAGACAACCCTACCTCTGCGACCATATCTGCTGCCTTATATATTGGCACTTGGGTTAGAGTTAGGTTCCCTGTGTTAAAAATGTAATGAAAGGTGACAGTTATATGTCTCAAAAAGTACCCAGAAATGCCAGCACAGAGAAACAAAAGCAACCTAAAGTCATAATACTGAATTTTAAAACACCCTAGAGTGAAATCTAAAAAAAATGTTTGAAAGTGTTGTCATTGTTTTTTCCTGAAGCCAAGACACACTTTCACACTTTTCAAGATTGTATGAGAGCTCTCATTTCTTTGATTTTCAGATGCACTGACCCATTTCTGAAGTTAGTATGTACAACATGTCTTTCTATCAAAACTGAAGTTGTAGACATACTTTCATTTAAAAACAGTAGGAAGGAAAGGGACATGAGCTGTTTTATAAAATAAATACAATTGTTAGATAACTCCTTTACATAAGAGATGACTAAGTTCAATTATCTGTACCCTAAGGGTGCTGAACTTTCATCTATCACCTCCTACTTCTCCAGTAGAAGTCCTAACCAATAGGCTACAAACGACTGAAGCTGTGCCACACTGTAATTCATTACTGACTGGTCCAAGGCTAAGGGAAAGAATCTCTGTAGATTATTACCCTGGGAAGGAATGTTCTGCACCCTGGTCTTGCCTTGCCTTTTCTCTCTCTCTTTTTTTTTCTTTTTTGAACATTAACTGCCATCTTCCATAGTAGATTCACAATAATATCAATAAGCTTTCAAACTACTGAAGACAAAATGGGTTCAGCAGGAGGAGGTCATGCTCAACCAACCTGGTAGCCTTCTATGATGTCATCACTGGCTGGGTGGATGGGGGAGAGCAGTGGATGTAGTCTACCTTGATTTCAGCAAAGCTCTTGATACTGTCTCCCACAATATCCTTAAAATGAAGCTAAGGAAATGTGGGATAGATGAGTGGACGGTGAGGTGGGTTGAGAGCTGGCTGACTGGTAGAGCTCAGGGTGTTGTGATCGGCGGCACAGACTTTGGTTGGAGGCCTGTATTTAGTGATGTTCCCCAGGGGTTGGTGCTGGGTCCAGTCTTGTTCAACATCTTCATCAGGGACCTTGATGAGGGGACAATGTCCACCCTCAGCAAGTTTGCTGATGATACGAAGCTGGGAGGAATGGCTAGCACATCAGAAGGCTATGCTGCCATTCAGCAAGATGTGGACAGGCTGGAGAGTTGGGCAGAGAGGAACCAGGTTTAACAAAAGCAATTGTAGAGCCTTGCACCTAGGGAGGAATAACTGCATGCACCAGTACAGGTTGGGACACGACCTGCTGGATAGGAGCTCTGCAGAGAGGGACCTGGATGTCCTGGGGGACAATAGGTTGGCCAAGAGCCAGCAGTGTGCCCTGGTGGCCAAGAAGGCCAGTGGCATCCTGGGCTTCATTAAAAAGAGCGTAGCCAGCATGTGAAGGGAGGTGATCCTCCCCCTCTACTCTGCCCTGGTGAAGCCTCACCTGGAGTATTGTGTCCAGTTCTGGTCTCCCTGATACAAAAAAGACAGGGATCTCCTGGAAAGAGCCCAGCAGAGGGCCACAAAGATGATAAAGGGGCTGGAGCACCTCTCTTATGAGGAAAGGCTGAGTGACTTGGGACCATTCAGCCTAGAGAAAAGAAGACTCAGAGGGGATCTGATCAATGTCTATAAATATCTAAGGTGCGGGAGGCAAAGGAATGAGACCAAACTCTTCTCAGCAGTGTGTGGCGATAGAACAAGGGGAAACGGCCACAAACTGAAGCATAGGATATTCCGCACAAATGTGCATAAGAACTTCACAATGAGGGTGACGGAGCACTGGAACAGGCTGCCCAGGGAGGTTGTGGAGTTTTCCTCTCTGGAGATGTTCAAGACCCACCTGGATGGCTACCTGTGCAACCTGGTCAAGGGAGCCTGCTTTGGCAGGGGGGTTGGACTTGATGATCTCTAGAGGTCCCTTCCAGCCCCTACAATTCTGTGATTCTGTGATTCTGTGAAAATATCAAAGAGTCAGTCAAGCCAGGTAGTTATCCCCTAAAAGGCAGTGCGAGTGAGCCTAGTACAAAGGAAAGTGTAACGTGATTTCAAATACTTCAAACCCTAGAGAACACTTTAAAGTTGCAACCACTAGCAAAGTGTTTTATTTCAGACTAACACTAGTTCTAAGGGTATCAGTAATACTTCTCCAGTAGACTTAGTAGCTGAAAGGAATCAAATGTGACATAATGATCAAGTTACAAAAGTCTATAGTGACTCAGGAGGGATTAGCACCCCAGTAGTGCTGAATATGCAGTAGGTGCCACACTTTGATGTGTGGCAAGTAAGTTAACCGCAGTGTGCAGGTTACATGCCTGGCCTCTCTGGGAGGTGTTAGTGGGTGACTAGAAAGTGTCATCAGAAAATCCTCCTTTCAACCCAACATAGGAGATTAAAAAGGCTTGTAAACAGTATAATTTCTTAAAAACCTACCCTCAGAAAGGACTCAGCTACCCTGCAGCCTTTCCGTCTTTTCTAAGCAAAAGTCTGAGGGCATTGTTCCACCACTCAAAGATGTCCTTTGCTACCACTGCTACTAAAAAGAGAAGGAAGGAGACACCCTCATTATCTGTTTTTGCATGGAGTAAGTGAAAGTGTGTAGGAGACAGAAAAAGTAGACTTAATAACCAGTTCTCTTCAGTAGCGGCTGGCAGACAAATTCACTCTAATGGAGGAATTCAAATATCAGAAGAAAAGGGCTGTTAAATAAGAGCTGGCCTCTTAACTCTGCTCTTAGTCAGCAGTCAGAAATAGCAATTGAGATCATAAAGAGTGGAAAAAACCATGAAGATCACCTAGTCCAGCTGTCCACCAGCCACCAGTATTACTCACTAAACCATTTCCCTAAGTGCTACATCTACCCTTTTCTTACTCTCCTGGGACAGTGATTCCACCACTTCCCTGGGCAACCTGTTCCAGTGCCTAAACACTCTTTCCGTGAATAAATTCTTCCTAATATCCAACCTGAACCTCCTCAGCACAACTTGAGGCCATGACCTCTCATTCTATCGCTGTTACCTGGGAGAAGAGGCCAATACTCACCTCTCCACAACATTCTTTCAGGCAGTTGTAGGGAGCAATAATGTCTCTCCTGAGCCTCCTCCTCTCCAGACAAAACAATCCCACTTCCCTCACTCCACACCCTTCACCAGCTTAGCTGTCCTCTAGACATGCTCCAGGGCCTCAGTGTCTTTCTTGTAATGAGGGGCCCAAAACTGAACACAGTACTCAAGGTGCAGCCTCACCAGAGCTGAATGTAGGGGGATGATCACCTCTCTGCTCCTGCTGACTGCACTATTTCTCATACAAGCCAGGATGCTGTTGGCCTTCTTGGCCACGTGGGCATGCTGCTGGCTCATGTTCAGCCAAGCACCAACCTTTCTCTCCATGCAGCTTTCTAGCCACTCTGCCACCCGCCTGTAGTGTTGCATGGGGTTGTTGTGACCAAAGTAAAGGACCTGATAGTTGGTCTTGTTGAATCTCATACAACTGGCCTCAGCCCATCAATCCAGCCTGTCCAGGTCTCTCTGTAGAGGATTTGACTATTAAAGATAGATGTAAAGAACGCACTGAGAACCTCAGCCTTTATCTTACCCTCGGTGGTCTTGTTCTCCACCGTATCCTGTAAAGGATGGAGATTCTCCTTAGGCCTCCTCTTACTGTTAATATATTTGTAAAAATATCTTTTGTTGTCCTTTACCACAGTGGCCAGGTTGATTTCATGCTGGGCTTTAGCTTTTCTGATTTTCTCCGTAGATGGAAAAATGTTTCTGTGAGCTTCTTCCATTACAGCCCTACAGATCTAGTCTTCATATCAGATCTAAGGCAGCAAGAGTGATAGCTAAGAATGACAGACATTCTCTGATATCCAGGTATACCCACAAAAGAATATTCAGCCCTATCAGGGGTTTGGCTCAGTATCAGCATGATGCCTGACTGGTAATCTCCACTCCCTACCTTTGCTGAGGAAACATATTCCCAAACAGATTCTCAAACGGATTCCAGCAGAATGCCTAACCAAGAGATTAAAGCCTGGCAGAGCATCAGCTGGCAGCAGCAATGGTTCAGCGTGGATGAGGGCAGCCAAGGATGTGAAGAGAGTGTCAGGAGCTGGGGGTTGCAGTAGGTGGGGCAGATACAATCAGAGCATGTCAGCATAAGCTGACATTTACACATAGGCATATGACAAGAGTTGAGAAGGAAGCCCTGTAAAAATAGCACTGGGGAAAAGGGATTTACCTCCTCCCTCACAGTCTGCTTCTGTGAATTGCCAGTTTAGACCCATCAGTCCAAGCCTCAGTGATCAGAGATAAATCCACTGTTGGGTTAGGAGATGGAAATTAAAAGGGGATACTGGGATGAAATACCCCTCATGTTCACACACATAGCATTTTGGATAGGTTCCCCAAATAACATTTCCTTTCTGCTCTCCTGTGTGTGCACTGGAGAAGCATGGTGGGAGCAGGAGGAGGTAACCAGCAACAGGAGGAAAATTAAAAAAAACATCCTCTATGTGCACACACTCATACACACAGGAGAAAGTTGAGGAGGAAAGTGGAATGAGTGTAATATATTCATCAAGAAACTCCCTTGAACAAGGAGAATATGGCAAAAACAGAGATGAAGGAAAATCATTCAACTGTGAAACATTCTGGGGAAGGGTAAATATGTTCCTCTTGCCAAAGTGGCTTCACTTTGCTCTGGCAAGGAGAGAGGACAACCAACCAAAGTTACAGGTTAACAAATGCCCCTGCTCCCTCTGCAGCTATCACTGTCCAGGTTGTCATGCAGCCCTGATTAGTTTACTGCCTTTTTCTCAACTGATGCCTGTGAGTGGGGAGCACAGGCATAAATCCAGCAAGTGCTTCAATGCTTTTTACTTAACATTCAGTGGAGCAAGGGCTGAAAACAAGATCTCTCTTCATATACTTGTTCCTTAACTACTAGCACATTGAGTCCTTTGTGCATGCTCTTCTTCTTCTCTTTTTTCTTCTTTCCATCTTCTTTTCAAGAAAAGTGAGAGGGATGGTTTTACTCTCCCAAGTTCTCAACGAATATCTCACATCCTATTAAAGAACTGTGATACAAAAACCTATTGAATAAAAAGATGATAGAAAGCTGTTTTCTAGTTTTCTTTCTTAGCAAGCTCACAGGTAAGCCGGAGAAAGAACGCTTGTTAGTGAATTTGGGTGGAATTCTGGTGGATAATAAGCTCAGTGCTGAACAATTCAGCTCTAGCAAGGGTTAGTGCTTCCTGCACGTGCCTTGAAAACTTACAAACACCTCAATAACATTTTATTTAAATGATTTTTCTTCTTACTGGTGATTTCTGTTGTCTTCCCTTGTAATTGCTACCATTCTCTAAAATAGTTCTGCAAAACTACAGTCAACACATGTAGGCTCCTGTTCCAACTGAGGACGAGGAAACACAAACTTTAAAAGTAGCACACCTGCCAAGGAACTATTCAATGAGATATATCATGGATAGTGCATCTTCTCCAGTAAAAAAAAAAAACAAATAACAACTGTTTATTAAATTACTTTCTTTTGTAAAATGAGTACTCTTTACTGTCTGCACAATGTCACTTTTTAAAATATACATATATATATTTTGCCCAGTTACCACTGAAAAGCAGCTTCAGGGTATAAGCACCAGCACTTCTAGTGATGTTAAGAGGCCTGGATGCTCAGCCGGCGTTTGATACTTCCAAAAACAGGATGTCACTAGAAATGTGGAATTCATGCAGAACCAGAATAGTACAGTCTTGAATAAAAACTTCCAAATTGTTCAGAAATAAGAGAACAAAATGAAAATACAATGGGAATTCAGACATGAAGAATAATGAACGGAGATAATGTGTTGTGTATGATCCTTATTACTGATGATGGGACTTCATGGCTTGACGCTTTGGTCCGCAACAGGTACTGCAACCTGTTAACTGTTGCTGCAAACACCATCACAATCCAAAATGTCACAGGTGCCAAAAGCATTTCCATATATGTCTTGAGATGATCCTCTAAAGGAAGAATATGTTCTGTAGAAGCAGAAAATGCAGTTGAAATATGTTTAATTTTTAATCTATTTTAATACTAGAGTTATGCAAATTTGATTAAAACAGATTTAAACAAAAACGGCACACCGAGCAACGGCTGCACATGGGCTTCAGGTGGCTTTCTGCAGCACATGCTTTTCCACGCTCCTTCAGCTCCCTCTGGTGCTTAGTCTCTTCTCCTATTTTTCATAATTTCAATGAGCTTTTGCTTTTTTTTTTTCCAAATCTCTGTTTTGATGAGAAAAAATGTTGCAGATTAAAATTGCGCCTAACGCGATGAAATGATTGCTTCAATTGATAAACAGTGTGTGGAAAGTTTCATATAATTATTGTCTCTTATTTTCTCATGGAATGACAAGAAGCCCATCAGATTCTTCTGATTGCTTTCTGGTGAATTGCTGTGCATATATTCTGCCATCAGAACTTGACTTGGTGTAACTGTAATATATCTGTTGCTTAAGCTGACACATCCTGGTTATGCAATTTTATATTATACTGACCGTTTTTTAAAATAATTATACTTTCATATAGCTCAATGTACCCTTTATTACTAAAGTCTCTTTCAAGCATCTCTGGAATATTTATTTCCTAGATTTTTATGGTGTTCATCTATGAACAATGCTAAAGAAAGGAAGCTGCAGTTTGTATGCTTGTACTCCAGTCTTTATTTCTCTTTCTTCATTTCTAAATAGGGTTGACAGGGCTCATCCCAGACAGCTGTAAATATCCAACCAGTATGTTGGTCAAAAAGCAATATATATACAAAACACTCTCACACATATTTATTAAAGTAGAATTTTGTTTAATAAGATATCACAAAGAGAAGGGAATACCTGCAGGAATGTATGTTGGAAGTATTATGAAAAACTCAGCATCATGCTGACTGAAATGGAGATCTGAAAAACAGTAAAGGTTAAGGGAATATTAACATGTAAGATTATGCTGTTCCAAGGCATCTCTGATCTGCAGGGGATTTTAGAAAACCCAGAAGGTCTAGCTAGATTATGTAAAAGATGGGAAGCTTAGAATTCAATGTGCAATTTTCTCCATAGGTATGTAGGGTATTATATCCTTTTTTTTTTTCTTTTCCCTGTTTGGATATTCAGCCATGCGATTATGTCAGTCCCTGATAGAAAATCAGATTACCTTCAGAAAATAAGATTATGAAATCTCCATGTGAGATTCTGCAGAACTATTGAAAACACTGTTTTGTGGAATCTTAGGCAAGAGTTACTTTCTCCAGGACAACTAGAGTGACTTTTTGAAGGATACGCATTAATGCTCAACCCCAGAAGCAATGTTACCTGCAGGTATGTATTATGTTACACCTGGGAATATGTGCAGTCCATCCAAATTCCACCATAAACAGAACAACTTGGATAACTCAAGCTTGATCAAATCTTCTTGACACTGTTTGGATGTATTGCTTTGTCCTTTGTGAGGGCAGTGCTTATACGCACAAATATTTTCTAAGTGTTTTTTTTTTCGCTGTTCAGGAAATGATGACTCATCACACTGTTCATGGAACAGAAGTGGGTAGCTTTGCTACCATCCTCTTCATGCAGCTTGTTATCGAGTAACAGATGAGAACACTATGATCACAGAATCTTTTGAGTTGGAAAGGACCCTTAAAGGTCATATAGCCCAACTCCCCTGCAGCAAACAGGGACATCCACAGCTAGATCAGGTTCCTCAGAGCCCGTACAGCCCAACCTTGAAGGATGGGGCATTCACTACCTCTCTGGGAAACCTGTGAGGACAGGTCTCAGAAGGCTTGAGACTAATTACACGACTGAATACTTACCAGCAAGGAATTACAGAAATACATTTAGATCCAAAGGATGTAGGTGGGTAAAATAAGTAGGTGGGCTGCAGGAGCCCAAAGCTGCAGTCAGAAAATAGCCCCTTCAGAGGCTGCCTAATTCTGGCGGTAATGGGAGGATATTTCCCTTCCAGACTGAAAGCCTGTCAGGTACTTGAAATCTTCTGACCTCCCCCTGACCCAGCCTTGCCACTGTCACAGCCCATTTAAGTGCTGGACGGGTCACACAGGCATCTTCATTCAGAGCAGCAAAAATAGCCAGTAAGCATAATGCTGCGCACTGGTGACCGGACAAGAAAAAACAGTGTCCAGCTGCTCAACTGCTTAAATCCAAAGCAAGCAACAGCTCCATCATGTGCGTTTAATTAGGTCTTTATATACCATATTACACTGTTTGTGGTCTCCTCTCAAGCGCTTCTGTTCTGCTCACATGGCAAGTATGCACGCAGATGCCAGTCATTAGTAGCACTGTATGTTCTACTCATGCTACATATTGTTATACGTGATATCTCCTACGCTGAGTGTCATGGGTATCTAGTGTAGACCCTTGCTGGTATTTTAATGGATTGTAGACAGCCTCACTCCTAGTCTGGCAACTAACTGTGTCACTATCCACACAATGCCCAATTTATTATTCCTTCAGTACAACTGCTACAGTCACTACAATACCTCCTTTTTTAAACCATCAGAGTATTGCTTCAATCTCCATAATACAGAATAAGCAAAAGAGAGTTGTCCCTTTCAAATTAATCAAGGGAAATTTCCTTTCTGATCCCAGGTTTGGTGATTAGTTTAACTGTGACCATGCAAGTAAAATAACCCTCTTAATGCCACTTGGATGTAAGATCTAAAATCCATCCTAGCTCACTTGCTCATTAATACAGGTAAAAAATATTACTGCAGCCTCCCTAGTGCGGCAGGGGAAGGGATAAAAAAAATTAGAAATAAAAGTTATACATAAGGGCTGCTCCAAAAGTAACGCCTCCTATTTTTATGTTGTTGGTCTGTGACATCAGAGTTGGATGTTGGTGGTATGGCAGTAAAGGTTGAACCTTCTTGCTGATATTCCATTACATTTTGTTGCCATGAGACAGATGGCAGCAGAGGGGCAGTTTGACAAAACAGCATCTGACATGGAAGCAAAGGTGTGTCATTGAATTCCTTCATGCAGAGCAAATTGCACCATTGACATTCATCAACATTTGCTCAACATTTATGAAGACCAAATAGTAAATGTAAGCATAGTGAGGTGGTGCGTTTCAGCAGTTGTGACAGCAGGTCACCTCCACTGGTGCAGATTTTTTACAGGCGCAACATGCAGGCTCTTGTTCATTGCTGGCAAAAATGCATAGATAACAGTGGTGGCTATATCAAAAAAACAGCATTTTGTAGATGAGAATTCTCTCTATCATATAGTGTTATTGTGGCTTACTATTTCCTGTGGAAATAAATAGGAGGCTTTACTTTCAGAGCAGACTATTTTCGGATCTGGAGAAGAAAAACAGAAGCAAAAAAGGAGAAGCAAACTTTGCCAATGATCAAATGTAATCCTAAAATACAAGGTTACTGTACATTGGTCCTTGGAATCAGTGAAATAGCTTCTGATAAGTTCTTTGCAATATCAGGCAAAGCGTCATTGTGAATACCAGGAATCACATATAGGAAAAAGTTGACTCATCTATCTGGTGATAGGGTCTCTGGCTATAGAACACACTTTCTCAGGAAGCAGCCTCTATCCAGGAGACATTCTCCCTTCAGAGACTAGCCCTTAAATGAGCCCAGGGAGGGGCAGGCTCAGGGTCCATCCCTTTCAGCCACATGGGAATTGCTTGCACCTGTGCTTCCTGGGCCAGCTGCCCTCTTCACCAGGCGCTCAATCATCTGCTCAGGCCATGATGTAACAGTTCCCTTACATTGTACCAGAAAAAAAAAAAAATCAAATAAATGTGAATGCACAACAATCTAATTTTACTTCAGAGTCAAGGATTCCTTACTTAAATGCTTAACATTTCTCATTCTGGGCTCAAGTCTTTCCCTATATTTTTCATTCTCAGCATGAAAAATATGTATTTCTTGTCCTCTACCCTACTTAGAATACTTTTAAACTTCAGCTTCTAATTTCCTAATTAAATTAACATTGACCATTTCATAACCACTTTACCTTATAACATGACTTAAATTCTCTCCGTTAATATAGAGTCATCACTTCCATTCTCATCCAGCTTTTCTGCTTCTTTGCAAACCTTGCTGAGAGAGAATGAAAGCAAGCAAAATGCACATAGCCAAGGAAAGCATAAGTAGAACTACAAAATTGTGACCCTGTAATTGAGACTTCCTCTCGAGTGTGGGTGAGGTTGAACCTGGGCTGTGGGACACAGGTGTCTAGTTTCCCAGGACTGGTTTTGCATTTTGCATTAAATAGAGAACAATGAAAACATCTGTAAATACACAGTTATTATTCTGAGCAATGGAGCCTGAGCCCTGGATTTAAACTTCAAATTTGTATGGTGACCTTACATGGTGTCTAAGCACATCCAGGAAGCAGGTGGCATTCTACTGCTATTTCCTGATAGCTTTAATTCAACAGGTAGTGTGACAGAGAGTTATTTGGTTGGTTGGTTAGTTTTGTTTTGCCTGACTGAATTCAGTATGAACAAAACACAACTGGAAAATTCTTGGAACTTGGGCTCTAAGCACAAGTGCTTGCCTAGCCCACACTCATGTTTGGGATTGCCTGAATCCAGGTGCAGGGTCTTGCACTTGGCTTTATTGAACTTCATGAAGTTCAGATGAGCTCACCTCTTAAGCTCATCAAGGTTGTCCATCTGGATGACAGCCTTCTCCTCTGAAGCGTCAACTGCATTGCTCAGTTCAAGGAATTGAATTATGCTACAGTTTTGCAGATGTCTGGCTAATGATCATCCTGGTTACTTCTATATTAGGGGCAGACTATTTGAAACACAGATGAAAAGACTTTGAACTTTCCCATATATTGTTCCTTTGTTGATTCACATCTAGTCACTGCACAAAAAAACTAATGTAAAATCAGTTTGTAAAACTGATTTTAGAACTGGTACTAAACTAGTACCTGTAGAAACATAGTCTGTTAGGTGTTTGGCTGAATAAAGGAATAATTTAGAGGACACAAAAATAATCCATCTGTACTGTTCAGTCATTTTTGAGATGCCAGGGACTTTTCAGCAATCCTGAATATGCAAAGTAGTTACAAAGAATGAAGCTGAGGAATTAGATATCTGCATGTAGTAGCACTGCGATGATCTTATTAGGGTCACAGAGATGTAATGGAATAGCTCACCCACCAGAAGGGCTGACAAGCTCCTTGAGAAGAACAGGCTGAGGGCAGAGAAGAGAGTTACCCTTTATATGATAGAAACAAAGCTAAAAACATGACTAAAACTCTTGGACTTATAGAACAGTTTGGGTTAAAAGGCACCTCAAAGACAATCTCACTGTTCCAGTGCCTCACCACTCTGAGTAAAGAATTTTTTTCCTAACATCTAAACTCAATTTCCCCTCTTTCAGTTTAAAGCCTTCAGGACAACAGACTTCAGCCTCGTAAGGGATCTATTCAGATCCATTTAAAAGAATTTCATGAAACGAAGTCGTGAAGAGGGGTCCACGAGAGCTAGATGACTTTTAAGGATTGCCTCATCTAAATTAAAAAGTAATCAATCCCAACATGCATGCCAAGAAAAGATGGCAGATCTGCTTGAATGAACAAGGAGGTTGTGACAAAACTCAAGTGTGAAACGGAAGCACAGCAGGTGGAAGCACAACTGTGATTCAGGAGGACCTACAGCAATGCTGTCTGAGCATGCAGGGGTGGCATTAGAAAAAACCAACAAACCGTGATGTTGAATCTGGCAAAGGACATGAAGACCAACAACAAAAACATAAGTTTCTACAGGAGTATCAGCTACAAATGGAAGACTAAGGAAAATGTGGGCCCATTGCTGATCAGTACAGTGAACTTGGTGACAAAAAAAGCATGAAAAAGACTAGATGACTTCATTGACTCAGTATTTACTAGTAAGATGAGCCTTCAGGAATCCTAGTTCTCTAAGAGGAGTGGGAAACAAAAACAAACTTACCCACAGCAGAGGAAGAACTATATACGTTTCTAAATGTGTAGTAATAAGTTCATTCTATGATTCTAAGGGTGGAAGTAAAGACTGAGACAGAGCCTTCTCAGTGGTGCCCAAGAATGAGAGGAAATGGGCAAAAACTGAAATAATGGCAATTCCATTTAAACATTCAATACTTATGTTATCTGCAAGCACAATCAAACAATGAAAAAGATTACTCTGAGTCTCCATCTGTGCACGTATTCAAACCCAATTAAACTTGCTCCAGAAAAAACCTGCCCTAGTTTACCCTGCTCTGGGCAATGTGGTTGAGAGATAGTCTCCATCAGTTTTCCAGTCTTAGCAATTCTGCTGAGGAGAACTGATACCACCAGTAAAAAAAAAAATCCACTGACCTCAAGTTGAAGGCCTAAGATATTTGGCAATCACTGTGAAACAATAATAATCAGAGGACTGTTTGATGCTTTGCAGACCTAAGTATGATACTTGAGTCTTGATCCAGTAACTCTTCCAGCAGCTATATCCACAAGCCCTCTGACTGAGGAGCCACATCTCCATTATTTCAGTGAACTGTACTGTACTTGTGGTAGAATCTTATTTCTAATTTCAAGAAAAAGAAGAAAACATGGCTTTCTCAGGTCCAAGATAATTAATAGAATACTCTGCACTTGGAAATAAAAGCAGAATAAGACAACTTCTCTAAGATTTAAGATGAAGTTAGGAGCTTCTGCCTTTCTCAGATTGTCATGGTTTTATGAATTTTGGTTATTGGTATTCCACATCACAGCATCATGTAGTGCACTGGCAGTTAAAGAGTTAATGTTCCAGTTCCATGGATCGTGGATAGTCGCAGAACCAGGCCGAACGCCTGTAAACCAGTGACACAGATGAACTTACCTGCCTTACAGTATAGGAAGAAGACTGCAAGCTACACAACCTTTTTTTTTTTTTTTTTTGTAAGACTGGTTAGTGGAGACTCTTTAACAATGCTTATCCAGCTTGTAGGTTGGATCTCGTAAGCAGGAGAACTGTCAGTCAAATTTCTAATACGTAAAAGGGCTTCATGTTACAACTGACATTAGACAAGGTGGAATTCCAGTTAATTCAGAGGTGCTCAAAGACTGACTCAGAGACAAATGTGGCAGTTCATTACATTTTGGATTTAGCCTCAGCTGTTAGATACAGAGCTGTAGTTACATGCCCACTTTTTCAAACAGAATGATAACCATCATAGAATTTATGACTATGTATCAAAGATGGTAGAAAATTGAAGATTTCTATGAAACAATTTATTCAATAACTGAATTAAACGTGCATTGAAATATGCAGATCATTATTTGCCAAGTCATTTGGTATACTAAATGATCTTGCTGGAACAACAGGTGAGGAAACACGGTGTCTTTAGTCTAGTTCATTTACTTAATTTACCTCAACAGGAGCTGGCTTCTGGAAGAAAATTACAAAATGAGTTGACACATTTGAAAGAACTGCCCCTTTCCACCAGCACTGTATGTGTAGACTGTAACTCCAGATGTTACAGAATTACCAGTTATTAACATAGTTTTTCACATTTTTTCCTTTACAAATTAGCAGTGTAGCGATCTCGATTCAGGAAGTCTTTATAAGCACGTTTTGCATCTGTTTTACTGTGCGGGATTCTCCCAAATGGTTCCAGATCATTGAAGCAGGCATCAAAAACTTCATCCACAGCTTTTTCTGCAGTCTCTCTGCTAACTTTTCTAACAGCCAGAATGGAACGAATTGCTCTGTCTCGTACACAAGTCTAAAATGAAAACGAGATAAAGAAAATTTGTCATTATTTGAAAAAACAGAATACATCTTTTTTCCCTTAGAAAAGATTTTGTCAAGTATTAACTCATACTACATGCACAATAATTCTGTATCACAGAAGAGTCAAGCAACGTCTCTAATAAGCATTAAAATATATTTTTCAATCCCTTTTTGTCTATGCGTTTTAGTTTCCCATTGTGTACATAAACCTTCAGAAAAGAAAAGGATATTTCATTTAACAGGAAAAAAATAAAATTTTACATTTCCTTTGGGTATTGAATATGTATATAACTTGACATGCACACAAAAGAAAATATGTCAAAAATAAACAGATATAAATACCAGCTAGTACTTTTCCAATTGAAATTCTTTAAAACATAAACAGGAACGACTCCTCTACTGGCCTTTGTTTTGATACCTTTCTTTATGTCTACTTTTGCTTACACAGTTTGCATACTAAAAGATAAAAATAATGTAAGCATCTCCAGCTACAAACGCTGGAGCCAGCATACTGCTGCTCTGGAGTAAACAAGACTAAAGACTTTGGGACTAAACCTGTAGTCTTTACTATTAAAAAAAAATAATTCCTTCAAGAAGCACGTGGTGCAACTTTGCTCCCTAACGCTGGTAATATGGTTATCATAACCAACCATATGGCAAACATTCACAATATGCATGCGGGCTGGCCATGTACCACTCTTTCCCTTTTTCTTTCCCCCTCTCTGGCATCACAGTGTGGGGATGCCCATCCACAGGGTTAAGTCCCCTAGCATTATCAAGGCCCAGATGCTGGGTCACCATCAGGCTGTGATTACACCCCTCATGTAATGTGGAAGCACGAAGAGCACTTGAAACTGGGACACAGAACTGGAAACTGTAAAATCAAGCAGCAGCAAGCACTATGTGGTAGCCAGACCAGAACTGCTGCTGTATGATCAAACCTATGACTCCCCCAGCACCCCATCTTTATTTCAGAGGACTGAGTGAGTGGCTCATGTTCATTCAGGTTAAGTCAAGAGTTTAGGTTATGACTAGTGCATTGCATGCTCATTAATAAGAATTTGACCCAATCTGCAGAGGGTCCAGGTGACTGAAAAGCCTGTGCAACTAAGAATTCTAGAAATTCTGTGTTAAGTGTAAGCTATGCTAAGTGACAGAAATTGTAGATAACAACCAATGCTGACTGCTCTCATTTTATGTAATGATAAAGCTTTAATTATAAGCAAAATGCTGTGGCAACCTGTCATTCTTCCAAAGATCTCTAAAACAATCTGCTTGTCCTCAGTAGTGTCAGGTGACATGTGGTTATTTAAACCCCTTGCAATACTTCTTCCTCCAGTTTTCAAACCCGTAAGAATTTTAAACCTTTGGAGTGGGCAAAGTATTCCTGCTACCTTTCCTGTGAACCCTGTTTTTGTTCAGTTTTTATAAACCATCTATTGTCAGTGGCAATGCACTAGAATATGACTAAGTATTCTGGTATTTCACTCCAACAAAAATAATTAAGAAAGTGTTTAAAAACAACCAACCAAAAAACAAACAAAACTAACCACGAACCATTAAAGGTTAATTAAACAAAGGTTAAGCTTTAATTAACCTTAGTTTAATTAAGCAGCAAGTCCATGGCGTATCTAGGAGCACTGTCACACTACTGCTCTCCAGAAATGGAACTTCAGGGGAATATGAAAGAGACGAACAGCAATATAAAATGGATAAAAAATATCAGAAACCATCAAGAAAATATGCTATTATTACACACACATTTGCAGGTACAAGTGATCATGTAAACTGTGAAATTAAGTTATAGACTAATGTTACAGGAGTGACTGGTACCCTGCATCTGTAAAACAGTGCAAGGAACTAACGATGTAAAGGAAGCAAAAAAGTAGGAGTAAGGAGGAGGAAAAAGGAAAAAATAATGCAGAAAACTAGATATTAGGAGGCTGCTGCTTTGCAGAAAAGTATCCGATCACCTGCAACAACTGCAGGACAGGCCAGAAATGCAAATACAGGTTCCTGGACAAAAGAGGCAATATCAAGCTCCTTATGCTTCCCCCCCTCCCCTGCCTGCCTGTTAAGAGCATACCCCAGTTGGAATAGTATGAAGAAGATGCAGACTGCTCAGCTGCAGCTGCAGTTCTGCTCTCTTCTCATTAGTAGAGAGGTTTAAGAATGGGAAATATACAAAGGAAAACTGTGAGAGCCAAGAATGAACAAGACTGCAGGGAAATAGAGAAATGTGCACAACAACAAAGAAACTGCGTGCAACCTGGACATAGATGCTAGGCAGAATTAACAGATCATGAAGTACACATCCAAGGGAAAACAAGAGAGGCCCAGAGGAAATTCGAGACATAAACAAGAACAAACTGAGGCTCAGTAATGGGAGAACAAAATGGAGTGGGGGAAATGAAGGGTAGATAAAAGTTGAACACAGATATTAAGGACTGTCAGACATCTACTTCTTTCTGCAACGATTTCAGCTATAAAAGAAGGCAGAGATCAAATAGGTAAAGAAGGCACATTTGTTAATCAGAAGATGTTAATATCTACAGTCTTTACCTGATGGTGTCCTTTCAGTCCAAATTTAAACCTAGCTATTTCATTCATCAGTGTACAGTCTCCACTGAGATTAGCAGCTCGAATCTATTGAGGGGAAAAAAAAAGCCACAAGATCAGAAAAACACATGGAAATACTAAGTTCAAAGAAAAGTAACTAATTTTTTCTCAGTAGGCTGGGGGCAGAGAATATTCCCTTCCAATTTATTAAGTACAGAATACCCTTTTTAACCACTTGATCCACTCCAATTAATTACAAAGTGTTACTATATAACCTGTAGGTTTCTCTGGGGATTAAGGCTCACGTATTCTCAACGCTTAAATGAATGAACAGAAAACATCATATGTATGTATATAGACTCCTAAAAGAAATTAAGTTTAACCCAAAACCACCTATCTTAGAAACTGACATAAGAGTCTGGAAGAAAGGCAGGTAACTTTCAACGATTATCACATGCAATACCTAGAATAGCAGTATCCCACGTGCTTTAGAAATAGACACATTTAAATGAGCACAGATTCTTTAGCTTGTAAACTATCTTGTCCTATACACTACAATTTCTTTGGTCTGTCATCTGTTCCACTCTCTAACTCCTCAGTTAAGAAACAAAGATAAAACTAAATTGCCTGAAATTAAGTGCCAAACTGAAAACAAGTACACAGAAAATATGAAATGAAAAAATTAAAACTGACAGAATAAAACTTGGAAACACTATAATTCTATAAAATAAGTATCAAAGGAAATGGAGAGGACAGCCTCAACAAGAGCAACATCAAGCCCAGACATGTTCTATATACAGAATGAAACTGTTCTGTATACAGTATAAAATGTGCAACTTGCAACATTACAATCAAAAATTTTCTGCTATAGAATAAGTCAAAAAGTCTTAATGAAAAGCAGGTTATCATAGTTCCCAACAAACCAAGATTTGCAGGAGAGAAAAAGAACAGCACAAATATTCAGTTAAGATGTGAATGTGTTCTAATCTCAAACTATTCTAATTTGGAAATAACCACGTCTTATTACACTTCCACTTGCAGGGATCACATTCTACTTAATATAACACTGACTTACCCCTGTTTGTGAAAACAAAAGGTTTGTTCTCTGAATGAAAACTGGTTAGGTTGACCAGACAGAAAGAACAAAATATCTTAAGAGCATTAACTAAATAAAATTTGGATAATAGGATGTCTAATTAAACGTCCTTAATGACAATCAGCAATGAATTCAATGATAACATTAGAAGCATTTTAACTTACCTCTGAACAAGCCAAATGTTTGACATTTTTAAACCAGTCAACATGAGCACGGCAGTGATCAAAAGCATGTATCAATTCATGCGCAACCACTCGATTCATATGGGATTGGTGGCGAATATTGTTCTGACACAGAACAATCTGTAGAAGAGATACAAGTAGGTTTTTCATCAAGTTTCAACATCTCCTTTACTGCTCAGAGACCCACTGCATAACACTTATACTCTTCAGACATACAGACTCTTTAGATCATTTTTTTTCAACGTTAGTAGCCCAATCAGTGTACTAGCAATGCAAGTGCAATACTGTTGAACGCCTTTCATGTGCTTTGTTTTCATGACTTTAACTCAGATATCAGCATGAAAACATTTTTTCATTTAGGAACAAAACACCGAAAAACCCATAGTCCTCTAAAAGGTCACAGAATGGCTTGGTTTGGAAAGGAACGTCAAAGATCATCTAGTTCCAACCACCTCTGTTGCAGGCAGGGTTGCCAGTCATTAAATCATGCACTACATCAGGTTGCCCGGGGCCCCATCCAATTAGGCCTCAAACACCTCCAGGGAAAGGACATCCAAACTTCTCTGGGCAAATTTCTCCCTGACATCTAACCTAAATCTCCCCTCTTTTTTTTTTTTTTCAAACAATCCCTCCTTATCCTGTTACCATCTACCTGTGTAAAAAGTTGATTTCCCTCCTGTTTAAATGCTCCCTTTAAGTATGACAACATCTACTTCAGTGCCTACCTGTGAAGTGGCAGAATCAAAACCTCCGCTGACACAGCCATCACAGTTTTCACAAGAAAAGTGTCGATCATTGAAAACAGTGCTGAAAGGCACAAACAAAGTTTGGGAAGAACTTGAGAAAGACTGCTAATTCCCTACAATGGAGATGTTACTACACAGAACAGGATGAAGTAGTTTACGTACCAACCAGATTGCTTCATGGCCGCAATAAGCAGTTGAGCATACGGATCTAGAAAAACATTGCTCCAGTCAATTTCTCTAGACAAATGTTTTGAAAGTCATCTATAATCAGAATACAAAGACAGTCATAAAAGAAAAAATGCACTACATACGCAAATTTTTGCTTTGCAGTATTCAACATTCAGGCAACCACTGACAGCGCATAGCAATGCAAAGCAATATGCTCAAAGCTATTCAGGAGTTAAGTTGCATCTGATGTTATTTTATAAGCAGTGGACATCAAGATAGCATCAAGAAGTGCCTCTGAAGGCAACGTAACAGAATGAAAATCAACCCCTAAACGTGAAGTCCCAAACCCCGCAGCTCCTGAGGCCCCGTCCTGCCGCCGCAGCTCTCCAGAGGGACAGCACCCAGCACCTGGCGGCAGGGACCCCCGCGGGGCGGCTGGAGGCCTCACGGCCCAGGGGAGAGCTTACTCGTCTCCAGAGTCATCCTCAGCATCACCTGGCACCTATTGTGGAAGGTGAAGAGGCTGCGAACCAGGAAGCTCTGCGGCTCCTTCTTGCGATCGGGGAAGAGCCGGTACCCGAAGTCATCCTCCTCCTCCCCGCCCTCAGCACTAGGCGGCGAAGCGGCCTTCCCGGCCTCCATAGCCCACCCCTACCACCCCGCTCCTACCGGCCACCGTCCTCGACGGCGGGGCAAAGGGCGCCGTCACGGCAGCGCCAATCGCCGGGCCCGCTTCCGGCCACGTGATGCGAGGGGCGTGGCCAAGCAGCGTCAGGGCCTGCGGGCCGTGAGCGGAAGTGAGGTGTATCTGCGGGCGCATGCGCTGTCTGTTGCCGCGGGGCCGTCGGAGCGCGGTCGCGCTGCAGCCTGGGAGGAGCTGTGCGGCGGCGGCGGGAGGCGGTGCAGGTGGGGCTGGGACGGGCAGCGGAGCGAAGGGCGGGCCGGCATGGCGCGAATGGGGTCCTCGTTGTTGTATGTAGGCGGCGTGGCGGCCGCCCCAGCCTGTTCTCGGGTGGTGGGGCCCTGTAGCCCTCCGGGCCTCGTCTCCTTGGCACCCGCGTGGGGATGGGGAAGTGCTTGCCGGAGGAGGCGGAGATCTAGCAGCGGGATGCAGAACCCAGAGCCACTGTTCTCATAAGGCTCCTTCTGAAGCGTGCTGTCCGCTAGGTGCTAGGTAACGGGACGGGAGGCAGTGAAAGCCGCCTCAGGGTGTGAAGTCTGTCCCGCTGAAGTGTCTGCTGTCAGCATCGGGGGCACTGTCAAGCGATGGGCAGCGCTACGGTAGTGGGTAGCGTGGGACAGGAGGCACTGGGGACAAACTGAGCCTCAGGAGGTTCCCTCTGAACACCAGGGACTGTGCTGTGCGAGTGACAGAGCACAGGCTGCCTGGGGAGGTTTTGGAGTCTCCCCCTGGAGATCTTCAGCAGCCTCCTGGACATGGGCCTGGGCACCTTGCTCCGGGTGTCCCTGCTGAGCAGGGGTTGGGCCTGTTGGACCCTGAGGTCTCTGCCAGCCTCAGCCATTCTGGGGTTCTGGGCTTACATCACACGTTTGGGTAAGGCATTTCAGAACCCCAGAAAACAGAGAAATATGATGTAAGATTAGATTTCTAGTTGTGGAAGAATGTTATTTTAGTCTCAGGTAACAAGAAGAAAAGAAAAAAATATTCTAAAAAAGCACGCGTATTTAAGCATGCTTATATTGGCAGAAAGTGTGTTTCAGGGTTGGTTTGTTAGGTGCATTGTTTCTGCTCAGGCACAAGGCAGCGTGTATATGTTAATCTGTAGTTGAGTCTTAGTGTGAACATGTTGACGTTTTCTTTATTCTGACTTCTGGGAAATGCTCCAGAAATTGCTTTAAACTAAGGTGGCTGTATTATCACTTTCAGGACTCTTCTTGACATGCTAAATCCCTTAATTTACAGCTAAGTAGGAGAGCATGATTTATTTTTTTGTTCTGTTTTATCTAAATAATATCTTGACTTTTTGTTTTTCAAAAACATTTAATTGTGTTTTTTTAGCCTCTTTCTATTTAATGTTTCTACCATGCTATTCGAGAAGCACATCTATCCTGTAAGTCAGATGTCTTTATTTTGAAGCTGCTAGCTTCCTTCAGAACATGCTTACAAATTCTCTTTAGAAAGATCTCTTCTTGTAATTTGGCAGATTACAATGACTGCATCAAATAAAGCACTGGAGCTACAGCTGCAGATGAAGCAAAATGCTGAAGAACTGCAGGATTTTATGAGAGAATTAGAGAGCTGGGAAAAGGATATTAAAGAAGTTGATTCAGAATTAAGGAAACAGAGTGGTGTCCCAGAAGAGGTAAAATCAGTGGACTTGTGATTATTATTATTTTTAGATTCATAATATGTCAGTGTTTGTAATTGTTTGCACTGTAAAAACATACTTGTTTGGTGATGTTTTATTTCAGAGAATACAGTTAACTTCAGCAAATTATAAGTGCTGACTTAAAATACCTGAATAGATGGTGAGAGTTGATTTGTTCTTCATTTGAATAGATAAAGGATCCCTCTACGAATTGTTCTGCTAACAGAGCCGTGGAGGCATAGCCTGGAGGTCATGAATGCTTGGGGCCAATAAATGTTTAATCAGTTCCCGATAGATCTAGTAGAATATTTCCATTAGTAGCGTTAATATTACTTATTTATTGTGCACTGTTAATGTACTAATCAGTGATACTCTGCAGAAAGTTGTCTTCTAAAACTTAGCATTGTGCCATGTATACAATATCTGTCATTACTATATATTGAATGATTTATGCTTGCTATCCTTAGTGGTTTTGTAGAATTCCTGACAACAGCTTTCTTGATGGATTTATGAAATAAACCTAGTCAGTAGATGGAGATAGCTATGTGTTGACATAGGTACTATAGGTTATTCAGTACAAGCAACTCTTGTATGTCCGTTTTATAATAAAGTATGTATTTCAATCTAGAATTTACCACCCATTCGAAACAAGACTTTTAAGAAAAAGAAGAAAAGCAAAAGTAAAGTCCCATCAAAGACAACCACTGAGGAAAACAAGAAAAACAAGATCAAGTCTTATGATTATGAAGCTTGGGGAAAACTTGACGTGGTGAGTTAGAGTAATTGCTTGTTTACTTGTTATTTTTTCCCTAGTTGATTTTGTTCTTAAATCAGACTTTCTTACAGTGCTGAGAGTTAAGTTTAGAGGTCGGTATCCTACTTTGCAAGAGTTTGTATGGACACACAAAATAGCTTTTTCCCTAAGAAGGATTATGCATTGGAGTAATGAGTAATACTGTAGTTATGTCTAGTGTGCTTTCGTCCAGCAGATTGCATTTGACTTCAAGGGTGAAGAAATGTTTTAACAATAGGTCTATTAAAAGATTATAATTCTAGTAGAATATGAGACTAAACACTTCTGTCAGTATTAGAAGATAGATGTCTTGCTTGTGGTGTGTGGAATACTTCTCAATGAAGAGGACTTTAGCAGTAGAGATTTTAAAACAGATAACTCATTTTCCCAAAGTTTTAATTGATTTATTTTATATTTTTAAGTTATAATAGTGATAATGAATTATTTATTTTTAGGATAAAATATTGGAAGAACTTGATAAAGACGATAGTACTCATGATTCTATATCTCCAGAATCAGACTCTGAAGAAGATGGAATTCGTGTAGATGCAGAAAAGGCACTTGCGGAGAAGGAAAAGGTTATACAGCATTACCAATGTTTACTATTTACAAAATAGTAACTTAGGCAGACTTAGGAGCTTTTGTAATTTCTTTTTAAAGATTGGCCACTAAGTTAAGACTGGAATGTACCCACTCTTTAGATTTTTTTGAAGACTGTTTTCCTGCCCATTATTCCAACATTTAAAATTGACTGCATTTCTGTTTCTTCTCATCACTGATGATGATAGGTTCTACTTAATGTACAGTTACTAATGGTCAATATATTTATGTTGTTCCTGTATTAAGAGGTTGGACTGCTGTATAGAACTCCTGCATGAACTAAACTGGGTATTTAGTTACAAGAAGTGTTTCACAGTAAAACAATATTTTCTGAGAGCTTTAAAAGCATTTGAGCATTCTAAAATACAAGCATTGACTTATTTTTTTGAATCAAAAATCAATAATATATCTCTACAATAACTTGCTAAGATTACTCATTTATTTCAATTCACAGGGTAACAAGTACTTTAAACAAGGAAACTTTGATGAAGCTATAAAATGCTACACCAAAGGGATGCATTCTGATCCATTCAATCCAGTATTGCCCACAAACAGAGCATCTGCTTTTTATAGAATGAAGAAGTAAGACTTGTATAGCTAAATCATTTTTCTTCTTTGACATGCTACCTTCTGATATGTTGTTTTTTTTTTTTTTAATCTTGATTGTATTATGCTATAATAAATAGGTCTTTGTAAGGCTGGTTTCAAACCTGCTTTGCAGTTTAAAAGTGAAAGAGGAGTTGCTGCAGTAAGGAATCTGGTAGTCTCATCTTCTATGCTTTCATGCTTGGAGTTCACCATCTTGTGATACAACACAAGACTTTAAAAAAATAAAAAGAGTAAGTTTATCATTTAGTTTACATTTCAGCTTCTATCAACACTGTTTCTAAGGCACTAATTTCTTTTCAGGGAAGAAAGGATATGGGGGAGTTGGCTATACTATTTGTTGCAGTAGATTTGTGTTCTTCTTTCTTTTCCTGTTTCGATGTATCCTGAATCAAAAGTTGTTTAAACACTGTGCTATGTCTCTTGAGAAGCCTGCAGGATTCTCTCTTTAGAAAGAGCCTGTAAAGTTTCAGAGTACCTTTCTAAGGTTTTGGATTTTGTTATCTGGACGTGTTTAAACTAACTCATTCATGTTTCTGATAGGTTTTCTGTTGCAGAATCTGATTGCAATTTAGCACTTGCTTTAGATAAAAATTACACAAAGGCTTATGCCAGAAGAGGGGCTGCTCGTTTTGCTTTGAAAAATTTTCAAGGTGCTAAAGAAGGTGGGTTTTCTTTAACATGTTCTTTAAAAACCATACACTGTTCACCTGTGTGCTTGGCTAAAGCTTGTGTGACATGCGTATTTGGTGTAGGAATTTAGTTTTCATTTCCTTTTTTAAAAAATATTAATAAGCCGCACCACACATTTTTCTTTAAGGTGATATTCAAGCCACAAGTCAAAATAATTGCTGTAGTTGTCAATACTTGTAGAATACTTCAGCACTAAATATCTTAGAATAACGTTTTTGTAATATCAGGGTTTTTAGGTAACTACAGGAAGGGATCTCAAAGGAATGTTCTGATTTTATGCTTTCATTGCTAACCTCTAATTCCTACCTGAAATGTTGTTTTCTGATGTTCTCATAGATTATGAAAAAGTTTTAGAGCTGGATGCAAACAACTTTGAAGCAAAAAATGAACTGAAGAAAATTGATCAGGTAATAAAGTTAATAGGACCCAACATAAATTAATACATCCTGTTCACTTTGTATCTGTATTAACTTATAACAAGAACCAAATTCAACAAAATTGCACAGGCTTTTCTTGGCATTTGAAGCTCACTGAGGTCAAAATTTATAACTGAATTACATCTAGCTTTGGAGTGGTTGCATACATCATTGTAGTGGTGGGCTGGCAGATTATGACTGGGTTGGCACAGCAACCTCTTTTTAATCATCTTCCATCAGGTGTTTTTTCAACCTTGTGTGTTAATGTTCTTTGTTGTTGTTGTTGTTTGTTTTAAGTCATGCTTAGCATTTTGGTACAAGGTAGCAGTACATAGGAGAGAAATTAAGTATTCTCCTGTCTGTAGATTAAAGCCTAAGTGCTAGCCTGCGTATGGTTCTACCGGTTGCTGTGCTGTGCCAAACTAGAAAGTGAGCTTAAGCAGAATATTCTGGTGCAAGTCTGACCTCTTTGATCAGAGAGAGAGAATGTTGACTGTGATGAACTTAGTAAAATATAAGATGACCTAACATTACCTCTTTAACTATAGTTTTGAAAATTCTTGAAAAAGTTTATTTCAAAATGAAGACCCAAAGTCTCCAATAATTGAAGAAATGAATGGATTGTGAATTTGGAACAATTTCTGAGGCATATTCCTTTTATTTACCAAGTAATAATACCTCCTCGCAAGCCCTCATAGAAATGCATTTTCAAGAATGGTTTAGAATGATCTCTTCAATTTGTTCAACCTACAGTAAGAGCACTTTTGTTAAAATTCTTGGCAGACTTTTACATTTTAAAAGTTTAGAATATAACTTCTGTTCTGAAAATATTTAAGTGAGAGAAATGCGTACTGAGAAGCTGTGATACCTTTGCAGGCTCTGTCATCCGAAAGTTCAGAACGAAAAGAGTTTGAAGAAGCAGTCAGATCAGAATTAACAGACAAAGAGAGAAGGTGCATTGAAGAAGAGCAGCTCAAGCAGAAAGCTGTTACAGAAAAAGACATGGTAAGTTGCATCTTCTGATAGAACAGATGAAGTAGCAAAGTAAAATGTTGTGTTGTGCTATTAATTAAATGCGCAGATTTAAACTTGATTCTGTCCTGAACTTCATAAACACAATATGCTTAATAGGCACACTGCAGTTTCTTGTATTGGGAAAGTGGGGGCAGGGTTGAGTTCTGTTTGGAATCTTCTGGAGGAATAGTTAAGCCAAGTAGCTTTTAATGCCTGGTTTGTACATCATAAACTTCATGTATGTAGTAAGGTAAATAAAACTAGTACTGTATTTTACAAATAGCCAATTCTCAAGTATTATGTATGTCTTGACTCCTGTAGGCTATTTTTTGTTTTCAAACCACTGAGTATGTGGTAAACAGTAGTTGTAAACAGGACTTCAGAGGGTGCAGGCAACAGCGACAGTGGAAATTATTTCTGGGTATGTTGTCTTGACTTAGTCAACTTGTTGATTATTCTCCCTCCCCACCACAGCAATTAAGAAATTACTTACTAGAACGTATTTTTTTTTTTTAACTGATCTCTTACCTATCTATTGAACTTCTGACATCATTTTTCAGTGTTTCTTTACTAGTTGTAAGGGATGATAAGTAGGAAAAAAATAAGATCACACATTTCTGTAGGTAGAAGGGGAAAAAAAGAGCAGTAAGGAAATCATAGAATGGCTTAGGCTGGAAGGGACCTTAAAGATCATATACTTCCAATGCCCTGCTGTAGGCAGGGTTGCCACCCACTACGTCAGGTTGCCAAGGGCCCCATCTGACCTGGCCTTGAGTGCGTTCAGGGATGGGGCATCCACAGCTTTCCTCAGCAGCTTGCTGCAGTGCCTCACCACCCTATATGCTATTAACTTTCAGTAGGGAGTGGCTTATACTGCTCATCAAGAGTAAAGTGTCATCTCTGTTACCACTCTTTTTCACTACCAAAAAAAAAGGAAAGGTTGCAATTCAGACTTGACAAGCTCAGTGTTGCCAGGAACAGACCTGCAGTCATTCAGCTCTGCTGCTGCTGCACTTCACTAGACTAAAATTTCTTTACTGTCACCCCTCTTCGTTCCTTTTATCTATCTAATTATGCCACTAATCACCTCAAACTGTACGTGTATCAATTTCCTTTAATCCGTGAACTACTGGAAAAAGTGGATTTTTTTTGTGGTCTGTGTGCCAAGAGATTATATACAAAGAAATACCCCATAAATACCTGCTTTGACCTGAGTATTGTTTGTCATCTTGATATTGTGACCTTGTCTAAGGAAAGCCAATTGCACTACATCTTGTACAATGTTGCTTTTTCTTCTAAATATAACAGGGTAATGGTTATTTCAAAGAAGGAAAGTATGAGGCTGCAATAGAATGTTATACACGTGGTATAGCAGCAGATGGCAGCAATGCACTTCTGCCAGCTAACAGAGCCATGGCCTATCTCAAGATGCAGAAGTAAGTTGGATTGTATGTATTATACTGTTCTTTTTTCTGTGAACCAGAAGAAATAATGATGCAGGGGATTTTCACCCAAGCTTCATTACAGTCACTTACTCTAATTCTTTCTGTAATTCAGTCTAAATCATGCTGAAAGCAGTAAAGGAATTAAAAGAACCCAAACAACTGAATATGTGTGATCTTCAGATGTATCTCATAGGGAAGAAGTTCTGAGAAAATAAAATGTCATTTGTTTGAAATTATTGCAAAACCTAAATGACTTCTTGATTTCTTTTTCTTTCACATGTAAAATTCTACAGGTTTTTTTTTCAGAGAACCTACCCCAAACTTTGTCTTTTTTGATTATAAAAAAAAATCAGCTACTAAATATTGCACCAAATAAGTAAGTGGATTGTAACTTCTAACTTGAGAGGGAGCGCAGAGGTGCTGCTTCACAGAGTAGTCATCTTTTAAACTATTTCTCTAATGCTAGTAATGAAGATGTGTACGTATAATTTATTTAATTTTAATTACCCTTTACTGAAATAATCCAGTAACAGTAGGAAAGGCATCCTTTGTACCAAATGAGAGAAATTCCATATCACCATTTTAAAAATTGTCAAATACTTCTTTTTTTGTTTTGACTCTCTGATGAGAGTTTAAATCTTTTAAATTGATAGCATGAAAGTAGAGAGCTGAATATTTGTTGGTGCTCTCTTCTGATGTGATATGGCTGACTATGTGTAGAGACAACGCACTGATATCAAATTCTGTGTTTATAAGATAAAGTTACACGGGTACTATTTCTGTGACATACAATTTGTAACTTAAGATTGAAGCCGTGGGAGACATTAGAATGTAAATCACGTCAGTGAATTGGAGGAAATAATACTTTAACTGAATGACCAAGCAAGAGAAATGACTTTTTAAGATATATCAGTGCCTCATGGATCATGAGGACCCAAACAGGAAATGCAACAAAAGCTCACTGGTATTCTCACAAATGTCTAGAATTCATGAGAGATGCAAAAAATATTATTTCTTTAAATTTAATGATAAATTGAAAGAGGAGAGAGGAAGAATAAATGAAAACTTTTCAATATGCATGTAATTTAGTCATAGTCAAACATAACTGTAATGAGGAAATTTGATCTTACAAGGAAAGCAAATGACCTTAATAGAAGAATATACTGAATTGTTCTTAACAATATCAAAAATCATATGCTCCTTTTTGTTTATCTTACTTTTACATTTTGGCTCAGTGATTTGTATTTATCTGTGTGTAGTTAATTAAGGTCTTCATATTTCCACTGTTTTGAGTAGCTCTGTCTCTTCAGTTGAAACTGATAGCTGCTCTTGAAACTGATTATTAATTTTGTACTATTCTTTTGCTGAGATATGAAGAGGCAGAAAATGACTGTACACAGGCTCTTCTGTTAGATGCATCTTATTCTAAAGCTTTTGCCAGAAGAGGGGCTGCAAGAGTTGCTCTTGGAAAGCTGAAAGAAGCTATGCAAGGTATGACTTTAAATTAGCCTAAGTGTGATAGATAGATGCAGATAAGTAGAAGACAAGTAGATAAGTAGAAGGAGATCCTGATTATTTTTTTTTAATCTTCTGATTGCAGTTAAATTCATTTCTGACTAATTGAGGTTATCAGTGCAAAAGTTAAGATGGATGGGTTTTGATGTGGGTTTTTTTTTTAATTGAATATGTATACAGCCTTTTTGTTTCAGTATTCATATGGTAGGAAAGCAGGTTTGTGTGAAATTACAACTATTGCTATTTATAAATAGTAAGAAATAGTTTGAAAAATGTGTTTGAAGCTAAATTATAATACAAACATTGGGATGACTGACCTGTCTTTTATTTACGGTTATAAAAAGAAACAGAAGGTTTAATAATTTGCCATGTGTACTTTGTAACTTGAAATGCCTGGAGTTTTCATGTATTATTTTTCACTCAGATTTTGAAGCTGTTTTGAAGCTGGAACCTGGAAATAAACAAGCAATAAATGAACTCACAAAAATAAGGAATGTATGTATACCAATGTCTTTTTTTTTTTTGTAAACCTATAATAATAGTGTTCTTTATTATCTTTATTTTGTAAATTTTAACATAGTTCTTCCTGATTTTTATGTAATCTTTCTGGACTACTTACTGTGGTGTTTGTTTTTTTTTCCAGGAATTAGCTGAGAAAGAACAGTCAACTCATGAAGAATATCCTGCAGTACTGGTAAAAGAAAGCGAAATAAAAAATATAGTGAAACTCATTCATAATCCATTAAATGTGAAATCAACAGTAAGTTTGGTGTGTTTTGGTAGTTTTTTTTTTTTTCTTTTGTGAATTCCTATCTATAAGGATGGGGAAAGTAGAGCGTAAGTTAAAGTCCAGTTCTTGATTCTGTGCGTCTTCATAGATACACCCTGCATATAGACAGCTCAAAGTTCAAAGATTTACTTGTTTTGGTATTTTTTCAAAAGTGTAATTTCTGCATTTGTGTGTTCAGCAGTAGCCATAGTGTAAACAGTGCCACACAGGAAACGTGATGTATGTGTATATCATGTGAAATGGGGAGGCAACCTCAGAACCTTCTCCTGAATCTGTAGCTAACATTGTAGTTAGCAGAGTAAAGGGGAGGCAGTTGAGTCTCACATTTGATTGCAGACTTGAGAAAGCTCTGGATAAACTTCCCCCTCCTTTCCATCAGTTGTATTCAGTTCCTATAGCAACTACATTATTAACAGGGTGTATTACCTACTTGTCTCACATGCTGATATCACGCAGGGTTACTGCAATAACTTTGAGCCATCAGTTTCATCCTCATGTACTGTGATATATTTGGATACTATTTTTCAAGAAACTCACTCTGAAGTATGAATTACCAGTGGTTATAGTCAGATTAACGAGTTATGCATGACAAAACATGATCATATAGACTATGTGTTTTCATGTAAATACAAAGCGTGTTCACGGTGTGTGTTAGTTTTAATAGGAAATGTATGACTATTTTGATACTTTTCTTTGATACATGCAATCTATAGCCAGATATTTTATCTTTAGAAACCCAGAAGAATTTATTATGCAGTAGCTGAAATACAATAGACAATTATATGCAGTTTTCAATTTGTCTGCTAAATTAAGGGGCAATACTAGGTGGCTTTTTTTCTTTCCAATTCTGTTAAGGTAGAACAGGTACAGATTAATCATCTATGTTCTTTATACTCCCCAAAGGAGAACTGTAACTTCTTACTTCATATCCAGTAGGCACTTGTTGCACAGTGGTGAGATGGCATACTGTCAAAGCAAACCATAAATTGTCTGTTGTTACCAACCGAACATAACTTAAAGCAGTTAGCAAACTGCTAGGAAAACTTGCAATGACATAGTGTTAGAAATGGAGAGAAAACTGACGTTTCTGGAAGTCTAAATAGCTGAATGTTTAACCATGTATATTTGCATCTGTATTTGTAGAGCAATTCAGACTAATATTCAGCAGTGTGATTCCAAAGTTCCACTAATTAGTGACTCATAAGACTTGGGAATATGATGTTAGGTGATACTCAAAAATAATGGTGATCATGTGGAGATGAAGCAATCTGAAGCATTTTATTTACTCAGAATGCCCTCCAGTGGTAGGGTTAATTTCCTTGTGATGTATGTAATTTGGTCAGCCAGGAGGCCTGAGTTACTAATATTTATAATCTCAACTTTGTAAGTTGAGAGGTAAGGGTCATATTGATGGGTACTTCTTTGTTTAGCTAAATTAAAAAGTTTGATCGTGTTATTGGTCAATATACAAGCTATCCTGGCCCATTCAACCTTTTTAAAAGGGAGGGGGTCCTCACCATAATTTGTGAGTGTCTTTTTATTATTGGGAAAACAATGCAGATTCTGAGATGCTCTAGAGTAAGGGTACATAAGGATACACTGATTTATTGAGGAATAAATGATCATATAACATACCTCCCATAGAATGTCCCGAAGCTTCCTTTTTTGAAGGAAATTTATCTTCGTTGAAAGTCTTCCACGTGTACCAGGTCAGATGAAATTGTTTATCATGGGATTGTTTAAAATCAGACCTAGCAGTTTATCCAGGCCTCTGTTTGCACTGATGTGAAGTCTACACACGTGACATCAAGTTTTTGTTCTATGTAGAAGCCGTTGCGAAGAATAGCCATTGAAGAAGTTGATGATGACATGCCAAATAGTGATTTTCTCAGCACTTCGTTAGTTAGTAACTGGAAGAATTCAGTGAGTGTTGAAACTGCAGAGAATCTAGATCAGGACAATCAGTTAACTTCAATGGATATTCCAAAAGCAAAGCAATTGAAAATTGAAGAAATCACAGATGTGTCATCACCGCAGTAAGTATAAAATTTCTGGTCTTCCTTTAAAAGGTTAAAAGTAGTTGAAATATAATCTTCATTCAGAGATTTCTCTGTGTGATGAGGTGTAGAATGTAATTTGGAGAATTTGATTTTAAAGAAATGTTCAAAGAAACATGCAGTTATTACTCATCTGCCTTGTTGATAGCGTAGTACTTGAAACAAGTAAGACCTGTGTAGTGTCAGATTAGAGATTAGTAAGTGTTCCTATATTTTAAAAAATAAAAACATTTGTAATATTTTCCTGTATGCCATATTTTCTTGTACTTTATTTTTCCTATCTATGATTCGTATTTTAACAATTCAGGGTGTATTCTTAAGTGGAGTTGAAACATTCTTTCCAAGCCAGTTGGGTGCAAGAAAAGGAACAGGTGACAGCACCACAACTCTCATTTCCTCTGAGCAGGCAGCTGGTAACTTTGGGTTTGCTTAGGGTTCCTGTGTTTCACTGTGTTAGCTAGACAGTCTGGCTGAAGCACAGAATCAGCTATCCCAGCTAAGTGATGGAACTCTGCTTGTCTGTGTAGGAAAGGTCTGTATGCACCATTGTTATCTCATTTTGTTAATACCTTTTACAGAGTCCCAACTGAAGACTTTCTGTGAGAACCATTTCCCCTCGCCTTTTCAGCTGAGTCAGATCAATTTAGTATGAGGTGTTGAAGGAAAAAGTAAACTGCTGAAAATATAGATTTACTTACCTGACAAAATACAGGATAAAAATATATCTTCACTGTAGTCAGTGCTGAAAACTGTTTGTTTGGCATGATGTTGTGGTTTAACCAGAAAGGCAGCAAAGTGCCACAGAGCTGCTCACTCACATCCCCCCTCAGTGGCCTGGGAGGCAGAATTGAAAAAGGTAGAAGTGCAAGAACCTGTGAGTTGAGGGAAAGGCATTTAATTAGAAAGAAAGGAAACTAAATAAGCAATGCAGAATGCTCACCACCACCCATCTGAGGTCCAGCCAGTTTCCAGGCAACAACTTCTCCCTGGCCATCTCCCCCCAGTGTCATTGTTGAGCATGCTGTATGATAGGGAATATCTTTTTGGCCATTTTGGGCCAGCTGTCCTTGTTGTGTTCCCTCCCAGCTCCTTGTGCATGTCCACCCTCCTCACCTGCAGGACAGTGTGTGCTGAGAAGTTCTCAGCACTGTGCAACCAAAGCATTGGTGTGCTATCAGTGCTGTTTTCATCCTAAATATGTTTTAGCACTGTATCAGCAGCTGTGAAGAAAATTAACTATCACTGCCAAAACCAGAGCATACGGATATTATTTTGCAATATGAAATTGCAGGAAATGTAGTATTTTTTGCAGCTGTGTTTGGTAGAAATCTATACCATAAAATGCAATTTTTACCATAAAATAGAGAACTGCTAAGTATATCTGTAAGTGAAAAGATTAATCAAATATAAATCTTCTGTATTTTGAATGGTTTTTTTTTAGATAGTTGCTTTGTTTTATTTTACTTAAATTAACTTTATAGCTTTTTTTTCCTCCTTAATTATACAGATTATTGTATTGTAGATTTTTCAGGATTTGAAAGGTCTCCGGTTAGGTCCCACTGCAAAGACTTCCTTAAATGTTATATAAATTACATATTTCAAAATCTTTCTGTAGGCTTCCTGCTAGTGTCAAAGGAGTTTCATCAGTATTGCATCCGTCTGTGAACAAACAGATAGAAAGAGAAATCAAAACAACATTTAGATCTGCATCTCCAGTCCCTGCCATTCCTGCAAATTCTTTCCAGCTTGAATCTGATTTCCGGAAGTTGAAAGACTGCCCAGAAAAAATGTACTTGTACCTGAAGGTATGAACTGCAGTACTGAGTGACAGTTTCTTTAACACTGAGTCAACAGTGCCGACTTAAGGTGAAACAGGTAGCAATGTTAGATTGTCTTAATGAGGTACAATAATTCCTTTTTATAACTACGTTCACATGAGAGGTAGTGTGATCCAGTTTTGGATAGTTCTTCTTGTGTGCCTGACTTTTCATTTACCTCAGTTAAGAGCACGGTCTCTATATATAATTTGTCTTCTTTCAAACATAGGTTTTAAGTCTATAAACACCTGAATACATTAGTAGCCATGTTAAATTCTTATGTCTCCAATTAATGCTTCTAAGTTAGTTAGAGCAATGTTCTTCTCTCTTTAAACTGAACAAATACGTGAAACACATCAATCTGTTGAAATCTGCTTCTGCTTGTGTGTATTTTGCCTAAAAAAAATTTGCTTAAAATCCTTTTTTAAAGAATTTAGCAGTAATTTCTCAAGGAAAAATAAAGCCATACAAAAGTTATGTTCAAAGTCAAAATATACAACAGTAATTTTAATTTATTTTTTGATCTTACGCACTTCTGACATTCCCCGAGACATCCAGAAAACTCTAATTTCTAATTCTCATGACTGAGCTTTTGTGAGTTTTTCTTCCTTAATATGACATCTTTTTAATTTTTCCAAAGCAAATAGAGCCTTCACTTTATCCAAAACTGTTCCAGAAATCCTTAGATCCAGATTTGTTTAACCAGATACTGAGAATTCTACATGACTTCTACATTGAGTAAGTTTGGTTTCTCCTTTGTCTTTCATTTCTTGCTGTTCTGTGTTGTTGGCTTTTTTGTTTGTTTGTTTTCCCTCCCTCTCTTCACATTTACACTTACTGAGTTATTTCTCTTTGGGCTTACAGAGTTATTGGAGGTTGCAATACTTGGAATGATTTAATTGTCCCTTAATAAGGAACATATATTGAACAGTCAGAAAAGGGGTAGAGAAATAAGTGGCCTCTACTGAGGTTAGTCTCTTGAAGAGTTCTGCTGCGTAGCACTAGCAACTGTTCATTAGACGTGTATGAAGTAATTTTTTCATATGTGTCTTCTGTTATCACATACAGTTGCACAATGTCAACTTTCTATATTAAATTCTTAAAGCTAAGAAATGCAGGTAGTCATTTCTCTGTGCTAAGGTTGTGATACATTCGGGATTTGTAATTATCTGCTTGGAGCTAGATGTTCTGATAAGAAAGGAGGTGACCTTTATTTTTGAGATTAGTCTATGCTGCAGTTTGATTTCTTAACGTTGATTTTGCCTGTTGGAGGCAGTATGCTACTCCTATTAATTACTCTGAGATCTCACATACAAAATATTTTTAGGTTGTTTTATGAAGAAAAGCAAATGTAAATAAATATTAGGCTTTCCTTCAGTTTCATTAGAAGTAAATACATATTATGTGTGAAACATGACATTTTTTTAAGAGAAATGTGTTTGTGATATGACTTAGAAAAGGCTAGGAAGCTTAAACTGTTTGCAGTGTGGTAAAAGGCATTTTTTTTTCTGGAGGGAGAAAGACAAGTCATGAAAGAAAAATGCTATTTCTTGGTAGTATTTGTAGTGAAGACAGTGACTGCTTAGTACTACTTGTCCAGAAGAATGTAAAATTAACACAGTCTAGGAATTTGCTGTGTGGGAACAAACGACAGTACCTAATGTCATGCTTGTTATGGCAAGATGTAAGCATTAAATCATATAACTATTCTGTGCATCAACAGCAATCTGTTTGCACCAGTCCATTACTTTATTTTTTGTATTTCTCTTCTCTTGCTCTGTGTTAAAAGGGTAGCTGCATAAAGATTTCTGAGTATTTGACTCTTTGCTTAGTCAGGGGAAGAATGAACAGGAAAGATGAAAAACAGAAGATCCTTTCATTTCTTGTTCCTGACATCTTTAATATTGCTTGCAGCTACTGAATCTTTCTAATGAACAGTAGTTATTTTTATGTTTCTAATAATCTTCTCCAGGAGAGAGGAGCCATCACTCATCCTTGAAATCCTCCAAAGGCTATCTGAATTAAAAAGATTTGATATGTCAGTAATGTTTATGTCGGGATCAGAGAAAAAAAGTAAGTAGTTCAGTACCATCATTTTAAACGTGGATCGCAATACTGTCAAATTTAGCAAGGAAAATGTAAAATATTGTGCTACTCTTGTTGTTTATTCCATTAAATAATTATTTAAGATTAGCTACTTGTCTAGTTCAGTTTTTTTTATTGTTTTAGGGGGTTAATATGAAAAGTGTCATAATTTTTCTTAGTCTTTTGATTAAGACTCAAAAAGCTACAGCTAAATCCTCCTTAGTTTTGTCAATAATACCAGCTCATTTTAATCTGATAAAGTAGCCCTTACTAGCATTTCAGCTTGTAGTTCAGTAGTGCTACAAATTTATGAATTTGTTTGAAGTCTTAGATCTGAGGTCTAGGTGTGCCAACTAAGTTTTCACAATTTAAGACCACTTCTTGGCAGTTCTGACTTGATTAATTTTTGTGAGCAATATTAAGTGTTTCTAAACCTCTGGGTTTGTTTGCCTCTCCTGTTCTTGAGGCACTGCTTAGATTAGTTGATGATTTAGGTAGACACTGGTTTGAGTTCCTGCCTTTTAAAATTGCGGTGTCTTTTTCTTCTCATGTTTCCAGTCTGTGTAACAATGAGACACTTAAAAACCAAACCTTTATCTAGGACCAAGTAATGTTAAGTTTACTATCTACAACTCAGTTTTGCTAATAACCATTACACTTTCAAAATGCTATGTGACTCTACTTAAATTAAAATTACTTGTTTGACTTACTGAAGTGCAAGTAAATTCCATTTATGAATTGCCTTAGCACCATAACCTGAAGTAAGTTTTATTTGCCGTTTGGCATTAACTTCTACCTTTGCAGTTAATGCTGTAGTGCCAAGACAGTAAACACAATAAAATCTGTCTATGTTGTCAGGATTGTATAGCTGTTTAGAAGTGTTGTAAGCCAATTCATGAGCATCAAAGCAAAGCAAGGTCCTCTCTTTGCTACTTTTCTTCACCCTCTCAATAATTGTTAAGCATACTCATATTTCAGCTACTGTAGTACTACTACTACTTTTGGTGGAAAGTTCTGGACTAATTCACATTGTGACTGTTAATCACAGAAATAACCGTTTATGTTGTGATTTTTCTTTTCACAGTTACACAGGTACTATTCAGTCATATGAAACAGATGGGATTGAAAGATACTCACGTTGAAGAACTGGAGAAGAAATATGCCATATTCTCTTAGTGAGTTTCCTGACGCTACACATGTGAATTGCGCTGTTTCCACACTTCCGTCATGTGGAAATCAGCTGAAGAATCCTATAAAGACTGGAGTTCTGTTGCTTTTGTATAGGTGATTAGATTCTTAAACTTGATTCACCCAAATGGCTAGTGCCTGGAGAGAGAATTACTTAGTTCTGCAGGCACGTTTGCTTTCCAGCACCTGAAACAAGACAGATTTACGTATCTTCAGTGGAATCTGTTTGCCTAAAAAACAATGAATGGTGTTCTAGATTGCAACTACAGATGGAGATCTTTATTAAAAAGAAAAAATATATATTTATAAACATCTTTTTGGTAAAAATCAAATGATGTATAAAAAACTTGTTTTTTTATTTTAGAAAGTAAACTAAACGTTGAGTTAAAATATCAAACGACAGTTGTTTTTTTTTAATAAGGATAGACCACACCAATACATAAAATACGCAAAGTGAAACTGAGAGACAATGGCCAAACATTCCAGAATTCCTTTACTTAAGTTCATCCAAAAGCACTGACATCTGAGATGTTCCTGTGAATCTCAAATGTAATTGCAGAATAGAAGGAAATCAAATACCATGAAATAAAAAAAGTATGGGGAAAAACATTTTGGTTGTCTTTGGAGAGTACTTTTAAAGTAATCTTATCAAATTTATCTTTGGGAGCTTTTGTTCTTAACCAGGTAAAGCTCTTAAGAAGGCTCAGAAAGCTAATCAGTATAAAGAAGACAAAGGCATGATATCACATCAAAATCTTAGATAAGAAATAACATCAGGCAAATGCATAGTAGACTTCTCATGCTGTTCACATAAACAGAGGATGAAAGTAATACCTCTTACAAAATATGCTTTAAGATATAACTGTACTATTCAAGTAATTTCTTGCAAAAATTTTTCTGCTTTCTATGCTTGACCAATACCTTTTTCATCCTTTTGGTATGTTCTGTTTTCATCCTCATTCAGACCTTGTGCTTTCCTAATGCTTCTTTAACTGTGGAAGACTTCTGACATGAATGCCTTTATTTTAATAGTTGTGGTCTTTTTCAGATGAATGATTAAATATCTATAGCATTTAAAAAAAAGAGTTCAGACTTCCAAGATGAATTAATAGGAAAAACAGTTTTAAAGCATTCACAGCTGTGTATGTTTCAGAAATATTCTGGGGATTATATACAGGCAGAATCTGAGTAGCTGATATAAATGGAGCACTTGATTTGTAAGGTAGCTTTGAATTTGTTCTGAAACAGAACTAGCAGAAAGACAACAGCCAGTGTTGTTAGGGAGGAAATGGACGAGCCTCTATATAATGCTATTTGCAGCCTGCCTACAACATGGACTATCATTACCAGGTGCGTCCCAGATCACTTGATAAGTAGCTGTTTTTCTCCCTGCTTTAAATCATTACTGATAATGTATCAAGAATATGGCTTGTTACTAATGGAAATGTTTAAAAAATCACAATGAAAGTAGTTAGAAAAGTAATTTTTATATGCCTTTGTAGGTATAGAATGTCCTTTAACGGACTGATATTTTTGTCACGTGAGCTGTTCAATGACCCAGGAACACAGATGCCTACCTGACTACGGTATACTTACAGAGCTTTTGGTATGTTCTCAGAAACTGCTGATTGAAGGCTGTTGAGAAAATCAAGTAATTGAACTACAGATCCTTAACAGTGAAAGCAAAATGATACTGGAAGGATTTGAAAACTGTAGGTCGGGAGTCCCATACAACTCCATTCAGTCTGCTGTGCTTTGAATGAGAACAAACTGCTATGTTTGGTTTCTGGTCCCACTTCTGCTTTTATGTAGATTGTTCTTCAGTATTCGTATGATGAGGAGGGCTGATTGAAAAGGATCTACTTACATGTAGAATTTATTGGGGTGGGTGGGAAGACCTGGTTCACGTGGCTACTGAATTTGGGCCACCGAGATTTATATTGCAGATTGCGCTCTACTCTAGTTATTGCTTGTATTTCTAAATGTGATGTCTGATAGTAACCTGCTAAGTGCTTGAGGTTGCTTTTCTATGCATAGACGTGCAAGATGGACAGCAGAATGCATTCAGAGAACTGCAAGCTTCACTTTCTCCAGGAGATGGCAGTATTTTTTTTCCTTCTAAATTGCTAAAGGTATTCCTAAATCTCTGAATTGAAGAGTTGAATGAAACATGGAAAAAATTCAAAGATCTGAAGAAAATCAAGTAAAGAATTATTTTTGGAGGGAGAGAGTATTTATGCGAACACTGAGAGGATTAATAAATAAATGTCCGCTGTGTTGGGAGAAAATGTCTAATGCCACTGAAGGAAGCTAAAATGTGTGGAATAACTTATGGCCTTGTGCTATGCTTGAATGCTGTAGCATCCAATGTGTTGAAAATGCAAGGTCTTATCCATTGCAGTAGCTGATTCAGACTTAAATTTTGAAGCTCGTAGTGTGAGGTTAGCATTCAATGCTGATAAGGAAAAGGAACAATTTTCTAGACCACTTATTGCAATTTTTATTGCAAAATTACTTTGAATATTGTCTTCCAGTAGGTCTGGAAGACATCCAAATTACACATTTTCTACTTATTTTGTCATCTAGGCAGTGAGTGAGAACGTCATTGGAACTGATCCTGGGACATATTTCCGCATAACATCCTTCCAGCTTTCTCTTGACAGTAGACTGTTGTTTTTCTTATTTCTGATAATTTGCATTCATACAGTAGTAGTTTAAATCTGAGCTCTGTTTCCGTATCTTGCTTATAAGAATGTCCTGTGATAGCCAGACATCAAAATACTTTATCTACTACTTGCCATTAGACTACTAGTGGAAAAAGATAATTTCAACATGAGTTAGTTTTGGACAACTTATCACAGTTGCTGTGAAAAACATAAATATAGTGTGAGTGCTTGTTCACAAGTTTTTTTTAGAATTAAAAGTTAATGGTCTCAAACCCTGGTTGTGAAGTCTTCAATGCTTCTCTTCTCCCTTGCCTTTGTGTTTAAAAACAGGCACTGTCTGTGTGCCAGTTCTCAAATACAGCTGTTACTACTGCTGTTGAGGCTGCTTCAGCTAGTTTTCTAACATCTCTTACAGTGAAGGCTTTGGCGCTCAGTCAGTCTGGATACATCTAACTTGAGGAAATCTATGAAGCAGCTGACAATCACATTGTATTTTTCTTTCTCTGATCTTTCAGAACTGATGGTATTCTGTGTTTATCTTTTGATAACTTATTCAACGTGTATTTCTCAGTTGAAAAATTTACCATGCAAAAGCCATTGCTCTTGATTATCCTTGAGCATAAAACTACCCTGACTCCTCAGGAACATAGCATATGTTTGAACCTTATCTGCTTTTTTGGTTATGATAAGGGAAAGTAAAACTTTTGGAATAAAAGGTGAAATTGATTATCACTGTTGTAATATCTCTTAAGCACTCAGTTCCGCCTGATTGCAGCAGTGAAGATGTATGTGTTTTTTGCATATGTCTGTTTCTTTTTCTGTCCTGAGATTTTTCCCATTACATGTCACCTTGTGCTGAATACCTCTCTGAATTGCAGTCTTGGTTCTCAGTCAGGTTCAGAACATTGTCTTCTCTGCTGCCTTCCCTCTTCCATAATTAGTTTCAAGCAGCTCAGCCTCTACAAGTATCGTTTGAAGTCTCCTTTTAGTTTTCTAAAACTTTGTTGAAGGCTTGTTTCTGAAAGCTTTCAACCAACAGCTCTGCTTCTTCAGGCTACATTTAGTAAGAGTATTTTTCTTCTAGTACCTGGCTTTATAAATGGAAGGAGGTACAGCATAGAAAGAAGGGAAAATCCTCTTGTTTTTCTTTCTTCCCTTGCTTCCTATTCAAGTGGTCCCTGAGCTCAGTTGTGGTTTTTCCTTTTTACTTTCTGCTACTGCTGAAAAACAAACACTGCTTTCTAAAACTTCCTTTTATCTTCAAATTTCAGAGCAATTGGTCTCTTCCAACAGCCATTATATTAATAAGGATAAATCAGTTTCTCGTCTCTTCATAACAAAAAAAAATTTGTCTGGATTTTAAACCAAGAAGGCAACCGTTAGGCACAAATACTAATTGTGATAACAGACAGCTGAGTAAACAAGTTGTCTTTGTCCTGATACCTTATGAGATGGAACAGCTTAACAGTTTTATATAAACTATCAAAATGGACAAGTTTGTCCTGAGATCTGAGCAGTGGATCAGAGTTTAAGTACAGTGAAAACAGAGGAAAAAAGAAAAAAAACTACAACAAAAAACCACCCTTACATAAAGTATGTATTACAGGAATGACTGCTTGTACTTCAGATTGCAAGGATACATACACAGACACAGCTTCCTCCCTAATTAATCCGCAGTCTGTAAGGGCATCACCAAAGAGCAGGAAAGGCAATGGTTTGTTTGCCCGGCTGTGATTCTGATGGGAGAATAGTGTTTGCATTTCTTAAGTCAAAATCCAGTGTCTTTGTGACTGCAACCAGGCTGAGTACTCAGTTTGACAAGTGATGCTTCAACTTCATTTATAATGAATTGCTATCACTTTTGAAAAAATCAGGAATACCTTGACTTTAGAAAAGTCTAGTGCAGAGGCCTAGTTGAGAAGTGGTGATGGTGCCAGTATTGTTTCTCTTTTCTAAAATAGCATTTTAAAATAGACTGTTGAAATGAGAAGTCATGAGCTACTACTGTACGCTGAAGGTGCTGTGTAACACTGTACAGAACACGAGCCTCGAGGGCTACAATCTTGTTCCTGGAGTTGAGATTTCTTGGTATTTTGTGATTGGATTCTTGTGCTTGTGAAAATTAGGCTGTCACAGGGTTACGTGCAATTAAATAACTAATGCAACATTTAAGTGAAAATGTGTGTGTTTTCTTGACAGATGGGTAAAAACTTTTTTAGGGCCTATTTCCCTTATAGTCTGTAGCAATGAAAGGGAATGAAATAAATGCTTAATCCTCAGATATCTGGCAAATTCTTTTCTTCTGTTTCATGCTTCGTTCTTCTGTAGACAAGCATGGCTGAGTGGTAGAGCTGGCATCTGTCACCCAAAAATCTGCAAGCATTGGTTTAACCGAAGGAGAACTGAACGTGGACCTGCAATATTACAAGTGAAAACAGGCCTGTCACATCTCATGCTTTGCTGACTGAAGCACAGTTTTTGGTTACTTCACTCTCCTCTACTAAGGTGCCTTTATTTCCTGCACAGGTAGCATGACAGCTCTCTGTTTTTGAGTCCCAGGCTCCTTCAGCTCAGTAGCACAACTGAGGCTGGAGCACAGGACAGCCAAGCAGCAGAAATAGTGAGGCTGCTCTGAAAGAAGGGAACAGCACAGTGTAGCAGCAGCCCTGTGCCCTCAGCATTGCATACATTGCCTGGCTCTATGTGATCTCATTTTCTCCTGCCTGGAGCCAGGTTATATCAGATGATCTTATGTATCTGCAGCACTGGGATTCAGCTAGCTTTTGAAATCTGAATATACTTAGCACTGAAATCAGTGCTCAGTATAAGGCCTCAATGTGTTTGAACTCTAAAATTAAAAGGAGCTAGAAGATTCACCCCTTGAACTGTTTTGAAGCTTCAAAGTCTACTGCTCCTCTGAGAGGGCCTCTGCTCTGTCTCTCACCTGCAGCTGTACTTGAAAAAGTGCTGCAAGTGACTTGGTGCTGCTGAAAATGGGTACAGATGACAGCGAGGGCTTACTTGTCTAGAGCTTTTCTGAGGATGACAGAATCGTATGAGTTGGAAAGGACCCTTAAAGGTCACGTAGTCCAGCTCACCTGCAATGAATGGAGACATCTACAGCTAGATCAGGTTGCTTGGAGTCCTTTGCAGCCTGACCTTGAACGTCTCCAAGGACAGGGTGTCCACCACCTCTCTTGGCAACTTGCTCCAGTGCCTCACTACCCTTTATTGTTTAAAAAAAAAATAAAAAAAATTCCTTATGTCCCATCTAAATCTCCTCTCTTTTAGTGTGATACCATTTCCCCTTGTCCTATCACAACAGACCCTGTGAAGATTCTGTCCACTTCTTTCTTATAGCCACGCTTTTAGGTATTGAAAGGCTGCTCTTAGGTCAGCCTATAGCCTCCTCTTCTCCAGGCTGAACAGCCCCAGCTCTCTCAGCCTGTCCTCATAGTGGAGATGTTCCATCCCTTGGATCATTTTTATGGCCCTCCTCTGGACATGCTCCAACAGATCCATGTCCCTCCTGTACTGAGGACTCCACATCTGGACACAGTACTCCAGGTGAGGTTTCACCAGTGCAGGGCAGGATCACCTCCCTCGCTCTGCTGGCCATGCTTCTTTTGATGCAGCCCAGGGTATACAGTTGGCTTTCTGGGCTGCAAAGGCACATCGCTGGCTCATGTCCAGCTTGTCATCCACCAGTACCCCCAAGTCCTCTTCGGCAGGGCTGTGCTCCAACCCACTTGCAAGACCTTGCACTTAGATTTATTGAACCTCACGATGTTCTCCTGGGCCCACTGCTCAAGCCTGTCTAAGTCTCTCTGGATGGCATCCTGTCCCTCAGGCACGTCGACTGCACTACACATCTTGGGAGTATCTTCTGCTTCATTTCTGTCTTCAGTTCCAAATACAATTTCTGGCTAAAACAAATGCTTTGGAGCTTGATCAGTTGTTTGCATGCTTTGTTAGAACTAACGACACTGCTTGCTTTGAAGTAGAAAACTTGCTTTTTGGTTGTCTTTCTGGCATTTACAGCTAGGTGAGGCTGATGCCTTTTGCCTGAAGTGGACTGAAAAGGGCTCATCTGAGAGGGAGGATGAGACTGTGTATGTCTGAGCTGTCATCGAGGCAGGGCTGTCAGCTGACCCTGCACATCATGCGGGAAACAGAAGAGATGTGCTGTACTTGTGTGAGTGCTTGTTTGTTCCCTGTGTAATGCAGGAGCTCAGTGTCTGGGGCTGAAGAATAAGAGATGTGAATTTCCATTTCAGGCTTCAAAATCAGCTTTTTTTTTTTTTTTTAAATACTTCAGATATCTCAGTCTCAGCCTCAATATTCAACACATTTATTTCAATAAAATTAAACTTTAAATAAATTTATTTAATTATATATTTTCTATATGAAATCTGGAGAACCTGGAAACTGAATGTACACCACCAGCCCATTTTGAGCCCTCTGTCTGTTTTAACAAGCTCAGCCAGCGTTCCTCTCTCAGAATTACTCTTTGTACTTGTCTTTGTCCTTTCATGCTTTTGCCTGCTACGTACCACGTTTATATGAAGCCATCTGTATTAAGCACGGATTCCTGCAGTCAGATTATCAGATTTAGTCAGAACAATTCTACTGCTTCAGAAGCAAAGAAGACATTTGTCTTGATCAGGGTACCTGCGTGCTGCATATAAAACAGCCAGAGAGTCTTCAGTCATCTTCCAACAGGGTTTGCACTAATAGAAACAGGAAGCCACGTTACCATGCAGCCAGAGATCCAATCTCAAGTTATTTAATAAGACTTGGTTCTCCAGCTACAGCAATACTGATGCAAAATGATGTTGTAGGGATCAGCTTTGAAACCTGTTGTGTTCAGATATTAGGGGTCCTGTTATTATTAAGCTTATGGGCTGACAGTGTGGTTCTTCATCCTAAGACTCTAAAACCTTAGAGCTAGATAAAAGAAGTGTTTTTATCATTGCCAGTTGCCTAATGCATGAAACAGAGCTTGTTCTAATCCTCATTCCCTTCTTCCCCTGCTGATTCACTCTGGGCTAATGCTTTCCATCCTCCAGCCTGCCTGTGCTAGCTCTCATTGCCAGTTCCTGCCTGAATATAGCCCGTGTGTCTGTCGGAGCAAGACCTTAAGGACGTTTTGAATGGATCGAATTAACTCTGAACAATGGACCAAAACAGCATTTTCACACGCCTCAATGTCTTCCACCTCCCTGTGTTCAGAATGCCCCAGGTACAGAACTGCAATCTGACAAATTCTAATGCTTTACAAGATGAGCATCTGTTTGGAGGTTGTTGAAGAAACGAGTGACAATTAAACGTCATTTGCCTCTGAATATCAGGGAAGAAAGGAGACCTGCATGATACAGCTTAAAGGAGGAGTGCTAAGTCCAGCTTTTTTACTGACCACAGGGACACTTGGACTAATCAGTGCTTGGGGAAAAAAAAAAGAAGGGAAAGGGAAACAAGCCAACAAAGCGAGGGAGGTGACCAAACCTTTCTGTCATTATCTTTCATGATTATAATGAATTGTCCCATGATGAGAATTGCCCCATGCCTCAAACAAGCTCTTTCCCAGAAATTAGCTGCTGTTCTGTGAGTTCAGTATTATGAGGTTCTTTGTTTTGCTTTGTTTTCAACATTATTTGGAAGATGGAATAGTGCTGGTTTATCTTGCATTGGCTTTTGCTCCTCTGTTAAGTATGCGAAGGAGCAAAGCAGGCTTGATTGGTTTGAAAATGATGTGGAAAGCTGAAAAGACTCTGCAACAGAAGATCCTCCCATCAGCAGAAATTAGCCATCACCTTCCTACCTTACTAACTACAAAACCTTGCTCAAAGAACTAATTTGCAAGCATTGACAGTGGGTTTTTGTTGTTGTTTTAATGTAAACATTCTGTTTTCTCTATCCAGTGTCTCAATCCAAAAATAAAGTAGGCAAATTTCCACACGCCATCTATGAGCTGAGACATTCAGAGAGAACTTTATTTTCCTTCAGGAAATATTTTTTCAGGTAATTCTGGCTGAAGTTAGACTGGTAGGTGACTTTTTGGTGGTTCTTTCTAGTTTCTTCTAAATACCCTACCTTGGAGAAAGGAGAATTAATACTTCCATAATTACTGTCTTCTCTGTAATAGTTCTTCTTTTGCAGCCTATCTCCCACCTCCTGTATGCTGCCATTTTTCTGTAGAGCTTTCTTCCTTAGCCTCACCACCTCCTGACATACCCAGTCATCTTCCTTAGTACTGCAGTCTTGAATTTAAGTCTTCAGGTTAGGTTCCAGGTTAAGGGCATCAAGCTGATATGAAGCCCCTGTCATGTCTTGTGAACCCTTCTCTTGCATTCCTGTGCTGTCATTCACTGCTGCCTACGAAATAAATTGCCAAAGTGTGAAACTGCAGAGCAGTGGTGGAGCCGGAGTGTCTACAGTACCCAGGAGGTGGAGCATCTGAGTCTTTTCAGAGGTAATTAGAAAGAGTTGCTGTAGTGAAAAGATGAGATTCTCTTCATCTGCAGCAGAATGTAAAGATGTTTCATCCTACTGGAGAAGGCAGCCCTAGGTTTGCAGGAGAGTCAGGGCAGGGAAAAGCGCACGGCAGCTCTTGGGAGGGCAGGAGATTCTTGTAAAAGATGGATGAAAACTGAGACTTAGGAGTGAAAAAACCTTAGAGCAACTTCTAGACTCGTGTTACAGCTACTCATTGAAGATTGTGTTTGATGAAATTTGCATGAAATATCCTTTTCCTGTTCATCATTACAGAGCTGGAATAATGATTAGATAATATGCACAGACTATTCATAAAGTGAATTTTATGAAGGGAAAGCTATGAACTGTATTTGATTTGTTTAATTTATTTGACAAGCTTTGAATCTGACCCAGCTTGAGGGCAGAGAAATGCTGGGAGGGAAAGAGAGCACAAGGCCTTTATCTCCACTGAATTATTTCTCCTGGCAAAGAAATCCTTCGTCTCTTCAGTTATTTTGGTCCCAGTCTGAAGTTTGCCTCCTATATCCCAGACCTGGATCATCTGACCTGTCATACAGGATCACCGCTGCTTTTCTCTTGTCAACGTAATGTTAACAATGAGTCCTGTTCCCCTTCTTACCCAAAAGTCTGCTGATGAGGTGCATTTTGACAGGAAGTTTTGGAACCACACAGAATTGCGACAAAATCCAATATCTGGGTTTAAATGATCACCACTGACAGCTAGCGCCCAAACTGGAAACAGTCTTCCAGGCGAACATGTTTTGGGACACTGCTGTTGCTATTAAAAGAGTAGCACAAGACCTCTAGGCACACAGAGAGGGTGTGAAAACCCAACATAAGCAGATAGAAAGAGACAGCGGTGGCCAACCCTTGGCTGACAGCACCTTCTCTCCCCTGAAATGACTCACTAGCACTATCCAGAGTCAAAGAAAATAAAGAAGAGTCATGACCTTCTGCTCTGACAGGAATAGCGAAGTTTGCCACAACTCCTTGCTTTTTCTGGGCTTATTTGTCCTGCAAGTGTTGAGATGGCATGATAGCTGATGTAAAGATCTCTTCTGCTCATTGATTCATTCTCTTTGAAAAGGTAAAGTGTGCGTATTGATTAGTAAATAAATAGCATTCATTGACTGCGCTAAGCCAACTCGACTATGTGTGTATACAATCACAGAAACAGCTCTCTGTCTTAAAAGAGTAAAGACAGAATCACAAAGCCTAGCAATCAAAAGGCATAAAATGTTAATTATCCCCTAAGTGATACTTAACCTTTATTCAGCTCATATATGTATTTTTCATACTGTGCTATAATCTTTAATTACATGCTACGCCCAATGGCTTACCTTCTTGCAGTTAGGCCCTGAATGCATTTATCCTCCTGTAGTCAGGGGATTTTCTGAAAGTTGATAGCTTTGCTCCTAGAATGCTTTTGGAGCCCATAGTTAGCAGTCAAGAGGGCAGACTGTTGTTTCTGCAGCACAGTTCTTGCTTTTCAGCTTTTCTCAGCATAGTTGTGAAAAATATCTAATGATGAGTTGCAGCCACAGGAAGGTTAAGTTAAGCGAGACTTGTAGCTCTGATTCAGCTGGGTGTTAAAAATTTGATGATAGCATCGATGGCAACCAGACACATGGTTACTGTTTCCCTATTGAAGTAGTTTTCGGTTTCCTGCCTGGGTGGCTCCAGAAAGGCACCTGTATGACCAACAGGTACAGGCCTGTGTGTTCTGGTGTGACTGGACCTCATGCTGCACAGCATTTGCTTTTAGTTGGAGAGATAATGAATGAAAAATAATTACAAAACCTACAGCATCAATAAACATTTTATTAATATTTCACACTGGGTAGTAGGAAAGATTTCTTTTCTGAAAGAGTGGTCAGGCACTGGAACAGGCTGCCCAGGGAGGTGGTTGAGTCACTGTCACTGGAGGTGTTCAAGAAATGGGTAGATGTTGTACTAAGGGACATGGTTTAGTGGGGAAATACTGGTGGTAGGTGGACAGTTGGACTGGATGATCTTGGAGGTCTTTTCCAACCTTGGTAATTCTATGATTCTATTTCAGGTGTTTTCTTATGGAATCTTATTATTTTTCTTCCATTTCATTTTTGTTATTCTTACTCCCTCAATTTCTCCTCCTACTTTTTTTTATTCATAAGAACTAATTAACTGTGCCTATCAGCAATAATCCTTTGCTAACAAATGAGCCCTGGGCTTTGTGAAAACGCCTCAAATGACATGGGAAGAACTATGTCCAGCTGAGCCAAATCCAGCACATCTGGTACTGGGCAGACAGGGAGAGAGGGTCTCCATCTAACAGCCTTTGAGAAATTGCGGCTGCTGGGTGATTAAAGAAAGCCTGAGAGCAGTGAGAGCTTTGGAGCTTGGCTGTATCAGTGGTGTAGGGTACATGCCTTGCAGTGAGCTGTGTGGGTGGGACCACTGAGGCCCTGAGGACATTCAGTCTTGCCTGAAAATGTGCTGCTTGCAAGAAATGTGAATAACGTCTTGTCTGAGTGTAAGGAAAATACTGTAGAGAACAGCCAGCACGACAGGAACACGTGGAGTTAGTGCAATTGAAGGTGTGTGTGAGTGCTTTCAGAAGGAGCTTCTAAATGGAGAGAAAGGCTTAGTCCTTTTCTGGGAAAAGGGGGAATGGGAGAAGTGGGTCGATCCAACCACATCCACAATGACAGCAAGTAAGATGGCTCTATGTCTCCATCTCTCCTTCTGGAAGCACAGTCATAAACAAAACAGCATCGTTCTCTTCAGTGTTTTTACATTCTTCAGCATAATAGCCAAAAAATGGCACTGGGAAGAAATCATCTGGTTCACATTGCTTCCTTTTTCTTATGAACTGCCGTTTTGGACTGTTCTTACAATATTAACATAAATAAAAGTAATGGCAAAGAGAAAGAAGAAACAGACTTCAGTCTGGAGAAATTGTAATATTTTAATATAATACCAAATGAAATTGTTGTTATGAATAATTCTGTAACAGAGAGAAAAAGAAAGACTGATTTACAGAACTTTTTGCCTACCATTAATGGCAAATGAAGCGAATGCAGTTTTATTGCATGAAGGAACAATCTTCACCTGACTCCAACCATTACGCTCTCCACTTAGCCCAGAGGCTAAATGAAACATGTGGAATGATTGTAAAATATCTAAAATAGGCACAGGTTAAGAGAAAGCTACGAGATGAAAGCTGCATGGAGGCTGAAAAGTGCCTTACCTAAATTTTGCCATTATCCTTTGCCCACAGAACTGGGCTCAGGGGAAACCCAGACATCATTTCTCAGGGGGAGCCTTGTGCACATGCTGAGATGCAGCAAGAGGGAAGGGGACGCTGGTGGGGTACAAGCCCTGCGTTGGCTGTCATACCAGTGTCTGGCTTCCCCACACTTGTTGAAATCACAGCAGTTTTCCATGTGGAAAAGTGAGTTTGCTGAACACAAAGAATGAATGCAAAACCCTGCTTTCAGTCATAGAGCTGCACATCACACATTCACCAGCTGAGAGTATCGGACAGCATATGCAACACAGATTTCCCTTCTGTGCTTTTAGAATGACTTTTCCTCTGGTAAAGCTACTTTGTAAAAGCATGACAAGTATGAATCTTTCATGATTCTTCAGCACTTCTTTGGACTTCATGCTACATTCTTATTGTTCATGACATGAAGCAAAACAAGGTTAGAGCAATACTGCTTTTCCTCATAACCTTTTCTATCTGTGAACATAAATGGAAAAAATAGCGAAGCGATGAATTTCTTTGCAGAATAGCTTACACCAAAGGTGTCTTCATGTCAAAGAAAAAAGAAGGATGGAGTTAATAGAGTATGTGTTCACAGTGACTTTCTGTTTGATTGCTAGGCTGCTGCAAAAGGCAGCACTGAGCCTGATTTAGAAAAACGTAGTGAGGAGCATCTAGTCAGGAGAACTGCCTGCCTCGTGATTACACTTGTAGCCCTTGGTTTGTTTGATTGGTTGTTTCATTTCTAAATCATCTTTAAGATCAGTAGATATACAAACACTATTATGCCAAACAAAATGGCAAAGAAAACACCAACAGAAGAAACTGACACCAGGAAAATAGCAACAAAGATAATAAATCAGGCTGAGCACAGTGCAGTGTGCCCAAAAGCCCAGGTTTTGAAAGTAAATTAGGTTAAAAATAAAGCGTGATTTTCCCTTTTCAAGCTGTTCTACCCTTGGCTTTCTTGATTTGTTCAACTTGAACTTGTGAGACATGATTTAATCAACAGCTATTGCTTTTGCATATTCTCATTTAAGGGGGCTGTATATCATGAGGCATTAAAATTCTAGTATTCCTGCTAGAGGCTCTCAAGTAATTTAATAATTCTGTGGTTTAATTATTGAAATAATTGCAGTGTACATTCAGTAAGTGCAGCAGTGCATTGATGATGTGAAGTGTGTGATATACATGTATTCTCAGTGGTAGAGGAAGCCTACACATCAGCCATGTTAGCTCCTCCACACAAAGTAATTATGGGGAGAGAGGGTTTTTGGAGAGCTAACAGCCAAAGAGTAACGTTTCTCCAGCACACCAATTTCTCCTACAAAATTTCTGCAGACATCTTTAGCTCCTTGCAAGTGGGCACCTGCAGAGCCTGGGCAGCATAGAGGAATGCAACACAAATGTGCTGAAACCAGGTGGGGATATTTTCTCCCCTACAGATAAAGCCTGATCCTTTAGTTGAACCATTCCTTAAGGGAAAACTTGATGCTTTTGTGCACTCCATATGATCCTAATGGATGAGTATCCAAATGGGAAGTTCTGTTCCAAGTGCATTTCTCCATCCTTACAGCTCAAGCCAGTGTCTTGAGCATCGTAGGAATGAGGCTCGTAAATCCCTATGAAAATTCTACTTTGAATGACCTAGTTAAAAGTTATTTTTTCTTAATAAAATTCCTGCTGTATATTGAAACTCAAATGCTCCAAATCCTAACCCTAACCCTAACGCTAACCCTAATCCTCTTCACTATTGCGTAAGAATTTCTCTCATTCACATATTTGCATGCAAAGGGCAGCACCTTCAATACAAAATACTGTTAGATGCACTTGAAGTTTGATCAACTATCTGGTGAATACAACAAAAGTAGTAAACTTTGGCAGATGGAAAACTCAAATTCAGATTTATACTATTCCAGGTATGTTTTCCCTGACTATTGTCTTATTTATCACATTAGAAGAAGGTATTCTACTCTAACAGATTTCTTTGTAGACAGGGAAACATCACCTATAGAGGGGTTTTAAAGGCTCCAAGTTTGAGCAAGCAAAGAATGATGGCAGATCCCAGTTAGAGACAGGAACCTCAGCCAAGTGAAATGGTGGGTGGTGCTGTCTTCAAGTAAGTACTTCTTTCTATGTTTTTTAATAATAATTTTTCAAGGTTTTCTTCTCTTGCTGTCTGGACAGGACACACACTGCTGTATACTCATCTACTACACAGCAGAGGAAAGACTGCCTGCATGGGTAATTTGTGCATTACAGTAAATACTTACAAGAAGATGGGAATACTAGTAACCTCAAGCACTTGCTGACACAGATTTTTGTCGATTATGGAAAGCTGTAGAAAAACTTGGCAGAATATGAAGATTTAAAATTTGATATCTCAAAAGCTGCTAAAAGAAGGATTCATAACTAGTTCATAACTAACTGTATATGTACTGAATTGATTGCTGGAGCAGCAATCTCCAGCAGGTAGGCCAGGCATTTGTGAAGTCCTGTGCTCAAATTGAGACCGCAGATGGAAAAATAAACCACACTGTTATCTGCAGAATGTCATCTTCCCTATATAAAGTGTACGCACAGAAGTCAGTCTTGGTGTATACTTTGTCTTTCTGGCTTAGGCTTGTGTCACACCCTCTTCTCTTCCCATTTTACTCCTTCCTCCTGTGAAATGGAAACTCAGGTCAGGTCCATGGGCAGAAGGAACATACAGTGGATTCCAGGTTGTTCTCCAGTCTGGGTGGTCAAATCCCAGAATTAGGTTGTGGTGGTCTTCTGCTGTTTGACCTGGGGGAGACTCTTAAGCTAATAAGTAACATGCTAAGGGATACCATTGAGTTCTCCACCTGTGTTGTAGCAGAAAGACCAGATTCCCAGGGTAGACTCCCACATTTAGCTCTGAAAACAGAATAAGAAGTGCACTGACGGAAAGTGAATAGTGTGCTGGGGACACCACCCATTGTGTTGCCCGATCTGTTTTTAGTCAGTAGGAATCCATGCACAGACATAAATTATCAGAGAGAGAAAATGCCACAGCATCAATGCTATGATGAATGCATGGAAGAGCCTCAACACCAGCTCAAATATAGCACAGCAAGCAGATGTCTTTACTATAGTAAGTACACTTAGACCTCACTGTATTCACAGCAAGAGCATAGAATTACAGTCTTTTTCATTCAAAAATTGTAACAAAAAGCTATCTTGCCACTCACTTTTTATATAAGCACAGGAATTTACAACGCACCCACAGTGGGAGATCTGCCACAAAGACAAAGGAACTGAAGAAAGAAAGGAGGAAGGAGGAAATTTCCATTCTTTCTCTTTTAGCCAGGATACAAAGTTACCTGTAGCCAAGCTCAGGAGGGTTAGACTAGATGAGTAGGCCACAGGATATGTGAATAACTGAATGAACTTTCTGTTTTCAGTGGTAGTGGTCAATCATTTGAAAGCTACCTGGTGGTTGGTAATGAGTGGCTGATACTGGGGCTAGTACTAGTGTCTGTGCCTGTGCAGCATGGTGGAACGTACCATCAACAATATAGTGGATGGCATGAAATGGGAATAGCAGTTGATACACTTCAGAGCAGGGCTGCTATTAAAAGAGACTTCAACAAGCTGAAAGAATGGACTGGCAGTAAACCCATGAACTTAACAAGAAATAATCTAGAATCCTGCACCTGGAATGGGATAACCCTATGCAACAACATAGACTGTATACTGGGTGGCTAAAAAGCATCTTTGCAGAAAATGACCTGTGAACTGTTGTCCTGATGGACAAGAAGTTGAACCTTAAGTCAGTAGTATGCCTCTGTGGTGAGGGCCAGCCTCATAAGGGACTAGCAAGAGCACAGCCAGAAGGACAAGTGAATTATTCTTCCTCTCTGTTTATGATTTGTGGTCTTCCATCTGTCCTATTGGGTTCAGTTTTGGGCTGCTAAGCACAAGAAAGACATGAGCAAACTGGAGCAAGTTCACCAGAGGACCCCAGGCTGGTGGGGACTCAAGCACCTGCCCTGTGAGAAGGGGCTTGGGGCTGGATGTTCAGCCTGGAGGAGAGACAGCACAGAGGGCCTCTAATTGCTAATTAGGACTTCATTGTTGCCTTCAGCTAATAAAAAGTTAGTTGTAGGTAGAGAAGAGCCATACTCTTCTCATGGGTGTAGAGAAATGCGCTCTTTCCTAGTAGAGTAAGAAACAATGGACACAAACTATAACAAAAGAAATTACAATATAATATATTTTTTAAAAGTGTTCGAAATGAAGGTGTCTGGTTAAACAGCAGAGTGGATAATTTTTGAAAGCTCCGTCCTAAGAGATATTCAGAAGATAAGCAGATGAGGCCGTGAGCAACGTCACTTAAATTCAAAGCCGGCCCTATTTCAAGACCTTTAGAGTTCCTTAACAACCTGAATTTTTCTATGATTTTATGATTCGAAGAACTCAGAAGAGAAAGGAGGCAACAGAAAACACAAATCCTTAACATAATGCTCAATACTTTTCCACGGAATAGGCAGTTTCTGGGAGGCAGAGAGCCCTGATGTTTGTTTCTGTGCCTGGTGGTAGAAGAGTCCATGCTTGAAACTCACAAGTTTAATACCAGCCCTACATATTCAGAAATAATTTCTGTTCCCAGGCTTTAAGTTCTGGTTTCCTACCCATAAAAATCTCACCGTTGCAGATGTTTTTCTACAAATAGTTATCAGGAAAAGCTTTGGGTCTGTATTAATGTGACTGACAGTTATCCTCACCTTATCAGATGTATAAGGATATGTTAAAACACTTTTGCTCAGTTTTACTGGAGAGATTTTCACAGACCATTTCACAATGTTTGTGTCTTTCAGCTACGAGCTATAAACATCATGTCAAGTTTCTGGAAGATACTGTTCCACACCTATCCCTCTGGCTTTGAAACAGCTCCCCAGAGAGAGAGACAGAAAACTGACAGATAAAAGAATTAATAAATGCATAGCAACAACAATTACTGTGAATACAAAATGAGGTAGCAGGAAAAGTAACAATTGTATTTATTCCCCCCAGCACCCTTTCACTTACAGGCATTGCAAAAGATATTTAAAGTGGTGGTTTGGCATCAAGTTCTTTTGAAAACATTATATAAAACTTCACTGAATATGGCTACTGCAGGAATTTTTTTTCCTTTGCCTCAATTCAGTGCACCTTAATGGAAGCCTTGATTCCAAATATAACCCATGGATGATTTAACATGAGAAGCTACTACAGAAGAACTTTTAGGAACCATACCCTATCATAAATTATTTACTGGGATGCTGTCATTAAAAACAATTCCTCTTCTTATTTTAAAGATGAACTACTGGAAAACAATATTGAGGTATGAAAGGTTCCTGTTTTATGGTGGTCATGAAGGTATAGAATTAGATTTTTCTGACAGATTTACTGTTTTTAATTAGAATCAAAAGTACAGAGTAAAGTCACAGTTGCAACAAAATATTAAATGTGCATTAATATTTTAATAGAAGCATCTGAAGCAGTCATTCTGCCCAGAAGAACAGGTCAACACTCCGAATATTTGATTTCAAAAGCCAAATAAAACGAAAAATATTGACTTAAACATCAAGTGTATCAGCCAGGAAGAGCCTTGAAGAAATAGACCAATGTGGGATAGCAGCAAAACAAAAGAAGCAATTATTGTCTTTTTATTAGACTGTTAGCAACAAATATATAGAATTTTGATTGTCTGAAGTGAGGCCTCAGATAATTTCTTTTTGTAATGTAAAAGAAAATCAATGATTAATGTAGCATTTCCTGAATGAATATTAAAATTCCTTCATCTTTTTGATTAATCTCTTAGGCATAGACTGCAGCTTGAATTAAAAAGATTTGAATTTATTGAGCCAAGAATATAGCACTTTTCTAGTTAAAATGCATGCTCTGTTCATCCATGGCCTGTATGACATGATGGAGAGGAGAATGATTCTGAACTATACTAGTGGCAATAGCCCCTCGCGTCTTGCTCCTTTTGCCCACCACCACTTGACCCACCTCTTAAAATGCATATACAGTTGGTAAAATTCGATCTGTCAACCAAACACAGAAAATAGTCAGGAAACTTTCATACCTTGAACTGGCTTTTCCATCTCTATTTGTTTGTTATAAACAATATAAATTCAAGCTTAGTTTTATTCATTTTTTTAAAGTATAGAGGGAATTTGAAGAGCCTTCTTCAAAGCCACTCACCATCTGTGTGTTGTGCAGCTCATAAGCTCAACCTTGGTCCTTGAAAAAAGAATGGCACTGTCACCCAGGCAGCCAGTTTAGCCAAATTATCAGGAATCACGGATGAGAATTAAAATAAGATATAATATTTAAAGCATCTTGTGTACATTTAATTTTAAAAGCCTCAGGACTAGTGAAAATCTTATCTTTTCAGTACCTCCCTCTGTTCAAACATGCACACCAGCATAACACTTGAGCAGACAAGTCCTGGGGATTGTGTGCCCTTTACCTGTGCTGGGTGTCGAGCTTGTCTCCCACCCTGCAAACTCTCACTGTTTCTTTGACTGGGATGGGCTGCCAGCATCCCCCTACACTGAGGTGCAGTGCAGGGCAGGGAGTGCTGTGTTAGCAGAGACGAGCCAAACACCAGAACTGTGCAGTGCTGTCTTTGCATCTGAGCTCATTGTCTTTGCTGGCAACAGTCAGCTGTCAGGTTACACAGCTTTCAGACTGAAATCTAACTGTCAGCACAGTGCCATGTGGATGTGTTGAGCTGGGTGGTTGCTGACCAGCTGTTTGTGAATAGGCATTCCTGAATTTGGGAGATCATCTGAGAAGCAGCAGCTGTGCTCAGTCAGGAGCTCAGTTTGGACCATCTTGACAAGTGGAAGTGGAAGTTGCTATAAGTACTCCATTATCATCCTTGACTCGTTTGACTTCTCCCTGCATCTTCCGTGGGAGCGCTGCAAAAGTCAAAGTTGTGTTTACATTCCTCCTCCTTGGCAATCTCCTTATCCTTTTGGAAACATACCAAGACCCTGAAACTGCATGCTGACGGCACACTTCTAGTAACCCTAACCTTGCCTATTTGTAAAATAAGGAATATGACAAGTGGCAGTTTAACCTTCAGCATCTCCTTCTGAAAACAATTCAAGAAAGGCACACACATTCTTTGTCAATTAAACAGCATACAGATGCTGTGAACCAATCCAGGAAATGACAACTCTACTGGGGTCTGTGTTAAGATCAGAAAAACTGACAGCCTCTTTCTAATTAGAGCTTATTGTGCAGTGCCTCTGAAAGAACAGATAGGACAGACAGGATTGGTTGGGAGCCTCGTGGGCCAATGAAAAGACCAAGGAGAGCTTTCCATTATGAACTCCTCTCCTCTGTCTGAAGGTGTGGGGCTCATCTCCCCAAACCTCCTTCAGACCCAGGAGTCTCAGCAGATTTTCCGCAAGACATATCAAAAGCGAACATGCAATTATTTAATGGCTGAAGCAGCTTTGCAGGCAGAGAAATTCAAATCTTTCTTTTAGCCTGGAAGGCAGGGACTAAAAGACATATTGCATACTTTGAGGTCTCTTCAAGCCCAAGCCATTCTATGATTCTATAATACTTCCCAGGCCAAAGTTCTAGTTGTTGTCTTTGTTTATCTTCTTAAACAAAGCTTTAATTATCCTGTCATAAATTGGATGTAATTAACGAAAGAGACTATGAGCCTTTTTCTCTGTTCCCATTATCAGACTGGCTCACAGATTAGTGATCAGGCGGGATACGAGATCCTTATATTAAATATCTTCAGAGAAAGGAGGGAGTAGTCTGAAGATTTCACATGCTGGATGACTAAACTCACTACATATTCACTGAATAAAATAAAGTGCATTTTTGTACTAATCCCAGCCTGACTGGAGCATGGCCTGAAGACAGGTTGGACAGAAGATTGTAAATATCACTAGGGCTGAAGAAAAGAGGTACTGAATTACTCAGAACTGTTAAGACTGAGACATCTCTGAGCATGTTGAGAATCTACTCACCTGGTCCCTAAGAAATGAGAATACCAAAGAAGTGAGAAATACAGGGCTCTTATGCAGGAGCTGAATAAGAAGCTAGCTCTCCTAATTTTATGTCCCTCGCTTCCACCCAAGCCTCATTTTCATTGCCAAAATTTATGACTGAACATAATTCATAGTCATTAAGCACAGCTCCTCGAAAAGAGTGAAATCTGACGGCAGTTTATTCCAGAGGTATGGCACGAGATACTGTGGAACAGCAACTAAGCTGGAGTGATTTCTCCAGCCAGATGTTCCACTTCCACCAGACATGAACACTATAAGGCTTTGGAAGTATATTGCACAGGAGCAAATTTCTCACTAAGACATGCACATATGGTTAGACAAAAAAAATCTCACCATAAGAGTATCATTCATAAGAGTATTTTCAAAAAAGAAAAAAATAGTCTGCTATACTTATGCCATGCTTGGTCATTTTAGGGCTGAGGTTTGTGAGGAAGACTGAGGACCTTCTGCTTTCTGATGGAACAGTTCTGCTTAATTAAAACAACGTCATTTAGAATGACAGCCATAAGTCAAGAAGTAAATGGTATAAAAATAAAACTGATCACTAAACAAGAGAACAGATTCACACTTGTCATCAGATATGATTATTATCTCTTTTCCTTCATCAGTGGTATTTAATTTACCCATTTCAAGTGTTTCTGCATTGCTTTTTATGTGGTGATATCTAGATCACTTCGTGAGCAATTTTCACATTGCTCAGTGGAATAAGCATCCTCCAAAGCATATCAGAGGAACACCTCCTCTGTATAATGTTTTCATGGCCAAATTAATTCTTACAAAAATAATTTGGGAAGGGAACTTTAGAGAAATTATTCTGAGATAGTTTACTGTGATAACTGAAATCTTGTTATATAATTCCTTAAGATATCTGCAAGGTTTAAAAAATAAGTATGTTTTCTAGACGAAGAGTCTGTCATATTGTCCTAAAAAAACCTGACTAATGCCATATCCCATCCTTTTGACTCTGCAGATGTTATTTTCTTCATTTATTGCAACATTTTTAGTCAGTTATTGAAGTAATTGATGCCATTCCTGAATTATTCCCCACATCTCATGATTTTTGGTGAGTTTGGAGGGAACATGTTTGTTCTCGAGTAACGTATAGCCATACAAACACAAAATATATTAGGATATCATTACTGTAAAGTGTGAGAAATGGAATCAGAAAACTTTATATGAAAAAGCAAACACATTCCATTCTGTTTACCAGGCTTGTCAAACTACTGAACTGTTTTTGTTCAAACAAATGGAGACAGTATAGGGCTGAAGCACCTCCCCGATGAAGACAGGGTGAGGGAGCTGGGCTTGTTCAGCCTGGAGAAGGGAAGGCTGCGGGGTGACCTCATTGCAGCTTCCAGTACCTAAAGGGAGCCTACAAACAGGAGGGCATTCAACTCTTTACAAGGGTACATAATGGCAGGACAAGGGGAAATGGTTTTAAGTTGAAGGAGGGAAGACTGAGGTTGGATATCAGGGGGAAGTTCTTTGCAGAGAGAGCAGTGAGGTGCTGGAACAGGCTGCCCAGAGAGGCTGTGGGTGCCCCGTCCCTGGAGGTGTTCAAGGCCAGGTTGGATGGGGCCCTGGGCAGCCTGGTCTAGTATTAGATGTGGAGGTTGGCAGCCCTGCCTGTGGCAGGGGACTGGAGCTTGATGATCCTTGAGGTCCCTTCCAACCCAAGCCATTCTATGATTCTATGATTCTATGAATATTTGTAAACTTTTTGTGACTACCAATAACAACAGGGAGAAGGACTTATTTCTCAGTCCCTTAGATACTGAGGAAAGGATAGAATCTGTCCAGAAACTAGAAAATAAAGTTTTCTTACAACAGAAATATGTAATCATACTTGAAGCAACTCCTGAACACCTTCAACTTAAAACAAAACATGTTGATACATCTCAGGAAAAGCTTGATTCAGCTACACACATGGTTCACTTGCCACAGAGGGCATGGCATGACTGCAAGAGGTGGTGGTAGGCAAACAGGCACAGTAACCAGCTACCTCATTATTATCTGCTTATGTGTGTGCAAATCAACATCCACAAGCACGTAGTCAAATGAAAAGTAAGAAACATTGCACTGGAAAGATGTACTTAGCACCACACAAGACCTGATGGTAACACAGGAGGTGGAAGCCCTCCATGGCTCTCATGTAACTGGCTGGTTGCCCTTACAGAGAGTTAAATCAGCATACAGGGTGGATTGCATCTATTCTGGTGTGCCATGACTTAAGCTCACTAACTAAAAAAAAATCAAAAGCCATTATTTATAGAACTGATCTAATGGAAGATTTTATTTCCCTAAAATTGTGATTATTCACTCTTGTACTCCCACTACACATAACAGCTCTGCAAAATGTATCTTCATTCAAAACCCTAGCCCTGTTCGGATAGGGGTATACTCATCTCTTCTGCTGTGAATTATTTTTACTGCTTTGTGTCAATATTAAACAAGTTCCTTAGCACTTCTGGAGCAAGTGAAGATGTGATAAAAAGAATGGCATCTTTTCTTTTACAAGCTGTCATTACTTAAATAACTGCAAATTGTGTTGTTCTCATACAGTTTAAGATGCTGCAATATAGACATTGGTTTGCTGTGTTGTTTTTAATCTTCCTCTAGTTTTTACAAGGGTATTTGCCAGATTTAAATTTATGAATTCTATTTACTGTGAAGAAAACCAATTTACTCCACTTCACTGAAATGTTTAAATAATACGGTCACTTTTCTGAAACTTCACTAATTTACAGATTATTTGTCTTTATTCATGAAGCCTGTGGATATGCACTTTAATTTTTAAATCTTCAAAATCCATGAAAATGAGTCGTTTCATGCACCCTTTTCTGTCTCCTATAACATCTTTTAGCTTCTTATGACAGTCATCCTGAGAAGAATATTTGGTTATGCCACCCAGAATACATTTCCAACATTTGTTTACATCAGTGTTGGAGAATTACATTTTTAACTTACGACTATATGTCTAGTCCAAACACAACTAAGAAATGGAACAGATTTACACAGCTGCAAGATATGTAAAGCATTTTCTCTTTGACACAAGAAACATGCTTGATAATAGAATGCCATGAAGTACTAAATAAAACCTTACGGAACCCAAAATTAGATGGCTACATTCCTGTTGTGAAAGAGTTAGCCAGTGATAAAAAGCTACCCTTGTACAGACAGCTGCAAGTCAATAGACAACTAACATCCTCATCCTTTCATCCTTTCATCCTTTCACTTTTTTTTTTTTTTTAACTGAAGAGGCACAGTTAAGATCTCTCTTTTTCTCTATGAACCTATAGAGATAACAGCTTTGGTTTTTTTTTTTAAGTATAAACATGCCATTAATTTTTATTTATGTAAGTATTTAGGATATCCATGTATGTACTTCCTTACTGAAATCATACAGCCTTCTAATGATGAAAAATTAGGATCTTCTGAACATGAATGAAAATTGCCAAATGAACCAATCGAGAAATAAATTAGTATCTGGATAAATCCCTTGATTAAATGAATCGTCCTAAAAGCACCAGATGCGAAAAAAAAGACAGAAGACTAGTTGTCAGCACTAGTGATGCTGAGTAAATATTTGACTTACTGATTATAATAAACACTGCTGTTAGTGGGACTTTTGTGAAATTTGTTTGTTCTTGAATTATTGTTCCATGGTGAAAATGCTGTTTCAATGGCATATTTTATATGCAGTTATTTTCTCTACTTATTGATATACAGCTCATTTGCTCCAGGAAAATGCCTGTTGTTATAAACTGAAGTTTTTTTGGAATGCAACTCATTTTTCTGTAAACAATATTGATTAGACTAATAGTAGGTTTTAATTTTAAAGCTCTGCACAATGTCTAATTTGTCTTCATTAGTCATCATTTTGGATCCATGAACCTTCTTTTAATTGCCACTGTATGTCATTTCCAAGCTCAGAGGGGTTTATGAACAGCAAGTCTGAAAATCAGAGGCTCTTCAGCTAGTAAAACTCATGAAATGCTCAAGACAGCAGAAATTCACCAAATGGCGTGAATAAATACTCATAATTACAAAGTAAAAAAAAAAAAGCAAACACACAAACTATAAGACACAACTGAACTGTGTAAATATAATCAACAGGACATGTTAAATCTTCTGCCATGACTGACAATATTAATTTCAAAAGACCTTCCAATGCAAGAATTGTCTTCTCACGGTGTTGTCCTGGAGAAACCTGCTACTTGTTGCTTGGACAGGTATACAGTTCACTGAGTGAAGAACTGTCTGGATGGACAAGCTCAAGGAGTCATACTGAATGGATTTCAGTAAAGTTGGTGGCCAACTGCCAGTAGCATTCCTCAAGGCTAAGCATTGGGGCTGCTTTTGTTTAACATTTTTATCATCAATCTGGATGATGGGATCCAAATGTACTTTAGTAAATTCTCAGATGATACCAAGATAGGGGGTGACTGTCAATGCGCTTGAGGGAAAGAAGTCTCTGTAGAGGGAACTGGATAGGCTAGATCAATGGGATGAGTCCAATCACAGGATATTCAACAACAGTTAGTGCTGGGTACTGCACTTGGGTCATAATAATCCCATGCAGTCGTATAGGCTTGAAGAAGACTGGCTGGAAAGCTGACCAGCATAAAAGAACATGGAGGTGATGGTTGACAGCCAGCTGAATATGAGCCAGCAGTGTACCCAAGTGGCCAAGAAGGCCAACAGCATCCTTGGCCACATCAGAAATAGTGTGGCCAACAGGACTAGAGAAGTGATTGTCTCCTGTTGAGATTGCACCTTGAGGATTGAGTTCAGTTTGGAGCCCATCACTACAAGAACACTGACATGCTCAGGTGTGTATAGAGAAGAGCAACAAAGCCGGTAAGGATCTAGAAAACAAGATTGATATGAGGAGTGTCTGAGGGACCTGAAGCTGTTTAGTCTGGAGAAGAGGAATCTGAAGGGAGACCTCATCTCTGTCTTCAGCTGAAAGAAGATTGCAGTGAGCATGTTGTTGGTCTCTTTCCCCAGGAGACAAGAGTTAGGATGTGAGGAAATGGTATCAAGTTTCACCAGTGTTTTAAACTGGATAATAGGAAGCACTGGGATGGGCTGTTCAGGGAAGTGGTGGAGTTTCCATCCCTGAAGGTATTTAAGAGATGGGTGAATATGCACTAATAGATGTGATTTAGTGATGAGACAAGTCAGGTTGAAAGTTGGACTTGATGATCTTGAATGTTTTTTCCAAAATAGGTGAATATAAAAAGATTATATTTTTGTGCTGTTTTTTGTTTCCGAGTGTAACTGAGAATAAATATCTATCAATGTATGGTGCAGTTTGATCCTGACATTACAGTAAATATGTAAATATATATGCTTCTGCCATCACCTTAAATCTAGGATTTGGGAAAACTTCTCATAGTCATACTGTGTTCCTGACTGGTTACCTATTTTTCAGTTCCTGATGTATTTCAAGACAGTGCTCCAACATTTTTATTCCAAACTGACACTGTTATCCTCTCTTATGACGATTTTTACAGAGGCTTCCGTCCAAATAAGTTAAAATACACTGTTGAAATCTCCGGGGAAAAAAAAGATAGGCTCTGGAAAAATAGTATATGCTTGCTTTATAACCATAAAGATGCTTGGGGTAAGATGCATTTTCTCATTCAAAGTCTAATAATAACAGTTTGTGACAATCACAGACAATTTCTTGGGGTGGATTCAAAACACCACCTGCCCACCTACTCAGCATTTAATTTCGCTGAGCACTGTGCATAAGAGTACAAAATAAATGGGAATTAAGCTAGCATTTTTTGACTCTGAGATCTCTAACAGGCACAGAAAACAACAGAATCCCTCATTGCCTTTGCATGTGGTGTCACGTATATGTTGAACAGAAACACTCCAGAGAGTGTGTGAAGGGGCTTACTAAAATGTTCTTTCCTTTCTTTGCAGCTGAATGTGCTGAGGTAATTTTCTCAGAAGTATAGTTTAGGAGAAGTTTTTCATTGTTAAGAGGGAACATAAGAAGTTGCAAAATTAGGGGAGAATGCTGATTTCATATCTAAACTACTATTCACTAACAAAGGGGTCTGATGAATTTACTATCCTGAATAGACCTGCAAGTGCTAATGACTAGATTGAAGCAAGGGCTACTAATGACAACTCAGGAATTTCTAAGCTGTGAGAAGCCTATTACATGTATATCTATTATGGTAAATAAAAAATACAGACTTTAGAAAATGGCAGTTTCGTTACCCTGAAGTCACTTGCACAACCAGAACATTTGATTCAAGGCAGTAACAAACAATAAAAATAAATTACCCTTCTATTGATTCTATTGTTATTATGTGTACAGTTTCTACACTGCTGATCAATTACTAAGAGATTAAATGAAAAACTAGGCTTTTTACAAAGTGACACCTTCATCAGTATTCAAGTAGAGACTTTCTGAAAATAATTAGCTATTTCTACATGGGTCTGAATTGAAGACTAACTGAATATTACCAAAGTTTGGCTGAAGACATTGTGAATATTATCTCTTCTCCTCTGGGAGCAATCATGTCTGTCTTTACATTTTGGAGCTGTCTTTAAATTAGTTTAATTAGCTCCTATGAACTGAAAATAAAATGGATTGTTGAGCTGTCTCATCAAGAAGCAACATTGGTCAATTTAGGTCATTAAGACCTTATCAAGCTCTCACGCTACTGCATTTCTCAGAGGAAATGAATTATTTTTTTTTACTCCACAAAGCCTTACAGAGAATAAACAGTCTACTGACTTAACAGGGTGGGAGGAACTGTTTTAACTTCAGCTTAGACACAAAAAAGATAAGGCTGGAAATCAAGTATGAGTCTATTTATTGTGATGTAACAGCATCACTGTATCTCTCATCATAATTTCACTAATGTACTGTAGGAAATTTATGACTAACCTCCCAAAAACATTAAATTAGCTCCAGAGAAGCTTTAGATGCAACCGCTGGTCTTTCATCATCAGTCCTGTAGTTAATTCTAGATGCATACACAGCCTGATGAGAGGTTCTTAGGCTCCTTGAGATGCTATGAAGAGGTCTATAAAATCAGGAGTATAAGAGTGGATGTCAAACATACAGAATCACAGAATCATAGAATGTTCTGGGTTGGAAGGGACCTTTAAGATCATCTAGTTCCAACCCTCCTGCTATAGGCAGGGAAACCTCCCTCTAGACTGGGTTGCTCAGAGTCCCATCCAGCCTGGCTTTGAATGCTTCCAGGGAAGGGGCAACTTGATCCAGTTTCTCACCACTCTCACAGTAAAGAATTTCTTCCTAATATCTAGTCTATGTACTTTATGATACTTTGAAAAACTCTATCCAGTTTGCACAGTAAGCTCCTTAGGATATTTTTCTAGTGGATACTGACTTTTTTCTGCAGTGTTTATTAATTACAGATTTTGCTGTAAGGGATGAGCCCCAAGTGACAGTTAATGTGAGCCCAGATAATACCTGAGAGACAAGCTATAGGGAGAAGACAGGCACTCCTTCCCTTAATTTGATTGCTGTCTCAGCCACTACTGAAAGAGTCCAGAACACTGCTTGAGATGTGGTCAAGTCACAGCAGGGGGTCTAGTATCACTTCCTTTGATTTGGCTGGTGTCCAGTGTCCTAACAAGTCCTGGAACTGGAGCCATCTACAACTATAAAGAGGTACCATGGGGTCTGTCACTTTCTTCTTTTTCCTTTGTTGATTTTGAGAGGAGACCTTATTGCTCTTGAGGAGAGATGTTATTGCTCTCTTCAAGTACCTGAAAGGTGATTGCAATGAGGGCGGGGTTGGTCTCTTCTTACAGGTGACAGGACAAGGGGAAATGGCCTCAAGCTGTGCCAGGGGAGGTTTAGGTTGGATATCAGGAAAAAATTCCTTACAGAAAGGGTTGTTAAGCACTGGAACAGGCTTCCCAGGGAGGTGGTTGAGTCACCATCCCTGAATGTATTGAAAAACCATTTGGATGTGATGCTCAGGGACATGATTTAGTGGTGGGTTGTTAGAGTAGTATGGTTAAGTTGCAGTTGGACTTGATGATCTTGAAGGTCTTTTCCAACCTGAGCAATTCTATGATTCTGTAAGTAGGGGCTAGCAGAGGCCTGCCTTCCCCTTTTTTTTCTTGATTCTACACCATGTGGAACACTCCCAGCAGCAGGCTTGATGATGGATTCAAGACTGGTGATCTCTCTCTCTCTCTCTCTCTCTTTCTCTCTTTCTCTTGTGAAGTAATGCAAGGCTTACTTGAATTTCCTATAAAACCACTCAGCCTAGGTAGATATAATTGTGGAAGGGCCAATGAATATAGGATAACTATTTATAGAAATTTCCAGTTAAAGTTGATGTTTTTTTCCTTCTTATGTTTGGACCTTGAGTGTTGTTTCACCTTAATCTGAGGGGATTTGTAACTCTGTTCACTCCTCCCTCCTTCCACAAGTAGGACATGACACTTGCATGTATACAATTGGCACTATCATCAGAGCTGTCTTGGTAGGGTGCTATAGACGAGGAGTCAAACTGCATTACATAGTGTGTACTGTGTTCCTCTGCATGAAGAACTAGAACTAGTAAAAGTGAGTCTTTAGAAATGTTACATCAGACAGAGAGCATTTATATGGCTAAAGTTCAGGTAGAACTCATCCCAACTTGGATATCAACTCCAATATTACAATCCTAACTTACATACATAAATCCAAAATTGAAGTTCTATATGCCCAGTGTCAGCACATACTAAAGGCACTGGCCACTTCCCCTTACATCCAGATGTTCCCTCGATGTTTCAAGGCTACAACTGCTCCTAACATGCAACAAGACAGCTAGATGCCATCCAGTACTGCACAGCTCCTGAAACTGATCTCCATGAAAGGCCTGGGGCAGTTCACAGGACTAAGCCCCAGGAATTACATGTTACAAGGTCTTTGCTTCAGAATTACTCTAGTTCCACCAAAAATTGCAACAAACATAAGGGCACTTTGAAAGAAAAACAGCTAATTGCGTAATGGTACCTCAACCCTCTTACAGGTTTCTGTAAGTGTTTTATGTGGGAAATAAATGTCAGTTTTGCCCATGTCAATGAAAGATTGAAAAGCATTCATCAGTGACAGCATACGTTCTACACTACCTTGTATTCTCAGTATAATCAAAAAGTGGAAAAGGGAAGTTAACTCAGGGGATGTTCTGGCAGCTAGATGTGTTCATGGCAGGGAGAAAAGATGCTGATGTGGCCTCTTTCTGGAAGTCATCTACCTGATTGTTGTACATCAGTGAAGCATGAGGAGGTGTTAAAATCTGAAGCTTCCGTACTGGAAAATTTCTGTACATTTCACCACAGTTTCGGAACATGGCCTACATTTTGTTTCACAAGAAATTTCATCTGCATCAGTGCAGTTTCCCTCCCCTTGTCCACAGTGTGGCTGTATCCAGCATATGCTTCAAAGGGATTTAGCCATCAGCCAGTTCCTCTGATCTTTGAAGGGGAGTGCTGAATGATCTTCACTCTGGCTTGGGTTTGATTTCTGAGCACAGGAGATATCCTTGAACACTTCATGTCACTAAGTCAGCAAGGCAAAGCATGTGAATCAGCTGAGGGAGATTTGCTCTGAGCCTCGTCAAAGCATGGGATTAACCTTGTAGATTGTGGGACTCTGCTTTGTTTGAATTCTGGTTGTGTTTCATGTTCAGATGAAACATTTGAATAAAGGCATCTGAGGGGCTCAGCTGCTTGTGTTGATCTCATATTACACAACTGGAATCACTTAGTTTTCCCTTGCAACAAAAATGAGCCAATTGTCACTTGGCTGCAACTCTTGCTAAGGATAAGAGTTGTGGCCTTGATAGATCTCTCATTAGACCTGTCCTGAATTTTGATTTATTTCTGCCCTAGGTATTTTGATGTTTTTTGCAGTTTTGTCATCTTTAATGCCTTTTTCTTTCATCTTGGTGAAGTGTGTTTTCCCCCTCCTTCCCCCTCCCACCTGTGCGTGGGGTATTTTGCTCATCTCATTCACCACTGCAGAAGCCTTCTGTGTGTCCCCTTGTCCTCCCCCTGTCCTGCAGGCCACACCACAAGACAGAGCCTGCCCACCCAGCCCCAGGTCTCTAGACCTTCTCTTCAGCCTATTGCCACTGCATACCCTCCAGCTTCTCTTGCGTGACCTCCCATACTGGCTGCACTGACCAGAGTCTATCCATCCCAAATCTGAGCCCTGCAGTCACCTCTACATGTTTGTGCTGCATTTGTTTCATTTCCTCACCCTCATGTCCTGCCAGGTTCCAAAAGGTGGGACGTCTTGTCACACCCAGAGAAGGTGAGAAACACCTCCGAGTGCACCTCCACTTGTACCTCAGCCCATGGGTGGCATATGCATGAAATCTTCTCATAGGTCGGTGAGCATGGGCACACCATGAGTATTTTTGAGCTTCCTGTGGCAAAAGGGAGACTCCAACACACACATGCTTCAGGTCATTGTACCACTTCTAGGAGAGGTGGTGCTCCTGGAAATACTCTGCTCAGAGTCGCACTCCAGATTCTCTGCCAGCTATATCTGAGCCAGTAATACTCATGCTCCGTTTCCCCCCGTCACCAGCTATCTATCCTCCTCATATTTTATTTTCAGTAAGCCCTCTATCTTTTCAGGAGGCACTGACACTTTGGTTAGACATTAGTTGGTTCAGCCCCCTAAAAGGAGATTGGCAAGCAGTCTCTCTCTCCCATGCACAAGGTATGGTACTATCTGTAGACACTTAGGCAGCTCTTTGTCCAGCAGTGTTCACCATGCTCCAAAATCCCTTTCCTTTCTCCTGCTTTTACAAATGCCCCTTTATTTGGCTTTCCTGACTGCCTTCAAAAGAAAAAGATACGTCCATCCATTCAGGAAAGATGTGAGAAACAAGGTCCTCTCAGCATGAAATTCTGTAACAGCTAGAACTGCCTCCCAAAACAACGCAAAATCCTCCAGAAACAAATACTCAGGAAAACCCTCCATCTGTTCATGCCTCTGTTTTGAGCAACAGCTTACACCTCTGTGTTTTGGATAAATGTTTCTTATGGTGCAGTCATTTAATTTCAGAAACATAACTGCTTTTAATGTAGCAAAGCATTTGCATAAATGAAATTAATCACTGTGAATATATTGAAGTTACTTTTATTTATAATTCCTTATTAAATACAAAAGTGCTCTAAATTTAAATTATTATTTAAAATGGAGGCTTCACACTGTTCACTGTTTATCATTCTCTTCTCTCTACTTTTTCTTCATTTTTTTCAGTTTGATAGTCAAATATTTGAATTACACACACAGTAGAACTAAAAAAAATGAATATTGCTTAGGAATCTATTATGAAATAATAGAATTACAGCTATTATTACTATGACTTTTAAAAAATATTATCCCATATTTAATATCCAGTATGTTCTAAAGTCCACAGTTCTTTATAAGCTCTTCCAAGTCAAGAATGAACTATTGCTTTGTGCCTTAATAATACCTTACATCTGACAGCAATAGCACTGTTCTAAAGTTCTAAACTGGGAAAGAAAGAAGATATGAATTTCCATGCTTTTGCCTATTCACTCTGTGTTACAATTTTCATTGTGATGCATTAAAATTACATTCAAATCGTGTCTTGCTCCTCATGTAAAGATCCCCTGTCCTGAGTTCCCACATTGATGCACCTCTACCTCCTCCCATTTTTGTACTTTCCATCATGTTATTTTGCAAAATCAAACTGTGCCCCAAGTAGGAGCCACAGAAATGTAATGCAAAGCTTTAGTTTGAGGACTGTATTTAAGGAGTTTTGAAAGTAAAGTTGCAAAAACAGGAGCGTAGCTTGAAAGAAGTGCCATCATGAGGCAGGGTTATCCACGAGGCAGACACAAGCAGATCACTGGTAATGAGGCCCACATGCAGAGCCACCACAGACAGGTGACAGCACTTGTCAGAATAGAATGGAAGCCGATCACAGACTGAATTCTCACAGCAGCAGCATTGAGCACAGCTGCAACCAATGCCTTTTCAGAAAGCTGAAGACTGAAATCCTCAAGCTCTTAACTGACGAGCCAGACACTCTGGAGGGAGAGAAAGGCAGATCTCAGGAGGAATGATTGCTAATGTTCCTATTGTTTTATTACAAAAGGAAGTTCATGTGATGAAATTAAATTGACAGGAATAGTTTAACTATGGCTATGTATTATCTTTCTTTCCTGTTTCCAAAAATCTTTTACTCAAATCAAACACCAGGAAAGTAATTTTTATGTGATTCATGCAGATCCTTTCTACTTAGTTTTTTATTCCCACGCAGGCAGATAGAATATTTCTCTTATTGATGTAATTGGAAATGCTGCCATTGATTTCAGCAGGAGGAGGTTCCAGCCTAGCACAGGTGGGTTACTGAGTTTCCATGGGATATCCATTGTCACTATTCATTTCCAGTATCATGCAGGCCTATTACAGCAGCACAAAGTAACATATGACAATTACAGTGTTAAAGATCAGTACACTGCAATCACATCCAAATTGTCAGCCTTATTGTAGGGCAGTGCTTAAAGAGAAAACTGCTCTGTTGCAGAAAAAATGCTTAAAGAATAGAAGTAGCTGGATGATTTTATTGTACCATGATTTATGCAATGCCTGGTTTTCTATAGGATACCATCAGAAACTATCTAAATCATCATATTCACTCTAGTCATTGCTTTATGTAGTTCAAATTCATATAATTTTTTATTGAAACTGCCATGTGAGTTCCATAAACCCACACGGCAGCAATGCTAAGCTTTCAAAGCACTTTCATAAAACAGCTGCACAGAGTTCATTTCAAGCCTTGGAAATGAATAGCTATTTTGACAGCTAAAGCAGTGATGCTGAGATACTAAGAACAACTTTCCACATCATTAGCCACAGCCTTTCCCCCTTGCTAGAGTAGCTGGTAATAAAGGGCAGGATAATTTTTTCCATGGCAGCTTCTCAACAGCTCATTTTGTAGGGTATTAATCGCTAATGTCTTTTCACCTTTCAATAAACCAATTTTTGTTTGCATAATGGGCTAGGCCTAATATTCAACAAATTGACATACCAAGATAGACAATCAAATGACTGCAGTGTACTGAATTTGGGATTAGGTGCACTAACCTTTCAAAAACTTCAGCCAGTCCAAAAATCTAACTGCCTTCCTAAATGCAGACTCTGTGTGTAACATTACCCAGCTCAGTCAGTGTGGAATACACAGTACTCCTCTTCTTAAGAGGACAGGTTAGTTTAACATCCTCATGGAGTATTTACCTTCAGTGGAATCAATTAAATTCTCATGACTGCTTATAAAATCTTTTTGAATGGGTGAATCAAAACAGGAGTTCTTTATGATGAAGAACAATTGATCTCTGAATTTGTGGACTCAAGAACAAATTTCCCTTCTTTGGCCATGTACCAATAGTTGAACATGGACGAGCTTTCCATTCAGACACGGTCTGAAACACTGTCTGCACTCACAAATTGGCCTTACCCACCCAAGATGAGAAAGAATTGTGAGAGGGGACTACTATGCTGCAATCGTTTTCCATCTGTATTGTTTCCTGTTGACTTACCATTCAAATCCTTTGAGTTCCTTCTCTGGAGGGAGGAGTGCACTTGTCTGTGGAACTCAGTACTAAATGATAATGAAGACAGATGAAGAATTAATTAGGAAACAAAGGTCCAGTATGCAAGCTGCACAACATGCACAGCAAAAAAAGATTGCATTCTGAAAGCACAGACATGAAACAAGTGCATTTTTTTCGGTATTTATCAATTTAAGAACTTGATGGAAAGATATCACAGGAGATGATAAACAGGTATTGAGCTTGGTAAAGTGAAGAAGAAGGGTGAAGAAGAAGGGTGAAGAAGAAGGGTGAAGAAGAAGGGTGAAGAAGAAGGGTGAAGAAGAANGTGAAGAAGAAGGGTGAAGAAGAAGGGTGAAGAAGAAGGGTGAAGAAGAAGGGTGAAGAAGAAGGGTGAAGAAGAATTATAAAGGCAGGTCTGAATTCCAATAATTTCCTGGTTATTGTAAAGGCACAAGCAAACTGTTTTCTACAGTGGGGAACAAACTTGACAGAAGGGTTGAGTCTCCTGGGATATGAGCATGCTGATTAAGAAGATATTGAATACGTTGTCTATCTACATTCAGACTGAAAAATAAGTGAATAGAAAAGAACATTTGGTACCTTTTGAACATTAACTTTTAAAGATCTCATAAAGTTCTACTCTTAAGGACTATAAAACAAAGACTTACCATTAAAAGCAGACTAAGATTTATTTCAGCTGATCATTTTCTAACTGTAGAAATTGAGTTTTCGCATGGGAAAATCTTGTTTTCTTCTTGACAAAGATTTAGAAATCAGCAAAATTTAAACTAACAATTGTGCAGTTCAGAATTCTCATTAAGAAAGTTCTATTTACAATTAGATGACAAGTTATTAAGATATTTTTAAGATACAGAAAAAATACAAGTTCTCAAAGTGTCTGAAAAGAAATATATTTTAAGTTCTATTTCTCAATTATTTTGATTTATAAAAAATATCAACATTAAATTATATACATTTTGGAGAGATCACAATGGTCAAATGTACAGCATAGAAAATCATCTTCCACCCAGCTATACTCCTATTAGTATTTCCCAGCTCCTATACATCAGAGTTCAACTTTAACATTCATATTTATAGTATTTTTCATGAAGACAATAATACACTAAGCAGAAACAAAGCAAAAATATTGAAGTGCACTATCAGTATTCAGATATCCAGGGTGGAAAATTAATCTAGCCACCTGTTGATTCTCTGATTTCTGAAGCAAAATCTGCTACTGTCTTCTGGTGCAGTTACCAAATCCAGGAAAAATCTCCATCACTTCAAAAAAAAAGATTTGATGAGGAACTGAATTTCATGTCAATGTATCTGAAATAATTCAGTTCTGTCCAGGAAGCTCCTCAGTATGAAGAATAGCAAAGCAGATGCTTTGCAGGGTTCATAGGGTAATGTAGTGTACTTTGAGCTTTATGTTTAAGGTGAAAGAATGAAACTAAAGGGACTCTTTTTTGACTCATCCATCTCTTACCTCCTATAATTTTTTTTTCTGCTTCAGTCCTCTTTTTGACATCTTAATGCATCTCTAGAAATCACTCATGGTCTCCTAGGAGATCTTTGCACCTACATGTATTCCATTCCGTGTCATCATTCAGAGTTGCCTATTGTTTGACTTTCCCTCAGTCAGTACTTTCCAGTAATATTCAACAAACTCTATAGACAGCAAACATTAAGACAACTTGCTTTCAGATTATCCTTGATTCTCATGAAATTATTAGCTGCATATTTTTTACCTGTTGTAGTTTAACCCAGCAGCAGCTCAGCACCACATAGCTGTTTTCTCACTCCCCCGAGTGAGATGAGGGAGAGAATGGGAAACAAAAAAAAAACTCCAGGGTTGAGATAAAACTAAGATAGAAAAGGAAAATTGAAACAAAAATGCAATAACATTATATATGTATCTGCAGTTCAATTACTCATCACCTGCCGAGTAACGCCCAGCTACCAATACAGTTGTCTGCTGTATGATGCCTTGCCAACAATACAACATCTCACCATCAGCCCACTGACATCCAGCCAAACCCCAAGCATCAGCCACCTCCCAGCCAACCACCCACAGCCTTATGGCCTTCTGCATGATGTCACATGGTATGGAAAATCTCCTGGCCTAATTCAGGCCACTGTTCTGGCTCTGCCCCTGCTGCTGTGCCATAAAGGTGGTGGCTTTTCCTTGCTGAGCAGCCCAACCTGACCTTGCCTGGGGCACTCTCCCATCACTCAGCAACAACCAAAACAGTAGTGTGCTATTAACTCTGCCTCAGCTGAAACCAGGACATTACCACAAATATCTGGGAACTCTCTCTCCTTTCCCAGTTTATTATGGCCAGGAAATACCAGTTTTCATTCATACAATTCTAGGTATTTCTTGTACACCAAAACTAGTTTGCAAGTAGTGAACTGTAATGGTAACAAATTCCTATTGCAGAATTCTCTGAAGTGATTATAAATTCCATGTAAAGAAAATTTTCAGATCTATTCTGGCCCCTTGCATCTAATTTTTACCAGATCAAAACTACCCAAACTCAGTAATGGGATCCCCCTCTGCTCCTTCTCAGAACAGCCCAGCTTTTGCTTGTGCCTGACACATTCACCTACTGTAAGCACCTGTCTCCTAGGTACTATTTATGGCTATCAGTGCATTTTGAGGTGCATAGTTCAGATGCAGATTATTTGCAACCCACCACTTCCTAGAAGTTACTGTATTTGATTTGATTAATACTAATTCTCTAGAAATCTTTTCCATTTTTTCAGTAATTTGCTTCAAATACTGTTGCATTTTCTTATGTTCTCATTTGGACAACTGTAGGATTCCCATCAGCTGCTTGTTTGTTTGTTTGTTTTTAAATTGACGGTCTTCAAACGAGACTGATGAACTTGTCCCCTTTCTTGAAGCGTTCTGTAGCTGTAAACCTCTATGCAGAGTATCTTGAATGATATTGTGAGATAGCCTTTTGTGCTTTCCCACAAAACTCCTCTCCTTGTATTGCTCCAAGATTCATTAGTGCTACACCTCCAAACAAAATTTGGCATTATCTGGCTTTCCTTTAAAGACGGATTTCTCTTTTCTGTATCTGATTTTGTAGAAACAAAACTCTAAGATTTGTTTTTGTTTGTTTTTAAATATGGTCTTTTTTCCCCTCTTCTTTATCCTTGACTAATATTTCTAAATCTGTAATACAGCTCTCAACCTTTTCTCTTTTGACCACGAATCATGTGAGAGTAAAATTTGCTTCCTACTAACATTTTACCAGAGGAATTAATGGGAAATTCTTTCAAGATTTTCAAGAGATAAATTCAAAATGTTGAAACTTCAAAAGTTTATGGTTTTACTGGAAAATTCCGCTGTCTTCAGTAGAACCTTAACACTGGCAAAAAGAGGAGGAGGAATATAAATGCCACGTAGATGCTTGTATGTTTTTTTTTAAACAAGGAGTTTAAGAAGATCCATAAGTACTGAGGCCAGGGGTGGAGAATGGCCCATAAGCGTTTGTGTAATTTATCCCCCCCTGCTGCTATTTGCTTTTCAGAATAATGATACTTCCAAAGTTTATTCATATTCACTGACTATTCAGTTCTGCCTGGCTTTATCATTTATAAAACACATTGTGTAAGAATTATAGATATTGAACGGTCTCACAATTTAAATAACATACATTAACATGACTGACTTCATAGTTTACCATGCTTGAAAAGTGATGCTCATTTTAAATTATATTAGTGCTAAATAAACATATCTGTAATACCTGATGATGATGACTAAGAAAGTCTTAAGCCCTTTGTGGTCTTCAGTATAGCTCTTATTTAAAAGTTTGCAGGATTTGAACATGGTGGAGAGAAATACTCTTTCAGTATTTTGGATTTTACATTGACTAGTACAAATTAAAGTATTATTTATTTCAAGTTATGTACATAAAGTGTAAGCCAAGGTCAGGTAATGGGTATGTATATCAACCCAACAGCAGCTGAACATCTGCAGGAAGATCTTAAACACATATGTCATACTTAAAACAGCTTGTGATGCTATTGGCTCTAATTGCTTACATCTATTTGCTAATAGCATATCAAGTTCTGTTACCCTTTCTCATACTGAACACTCATTCTTTTTATGTAGGTGTCTTGCATTCACTCGTGGATCTGTCTACATCTAAGATGCTTAAAGATATCATAATTTTCTCAGAAGATTAGACTACATAGCACAACAGAATATCTCACATAGCAAGAAACAGTGGGAGTAAAGATGATTTTATGTAGTTCAATTTAGTTGTAAATTGTAATGAGAATTTATGATGTGACGGAAGACTTGTATTAATGAGTTGTGCAAAAAAAACACTGATGATTTTCTTACTAATGAAAACATTTGCAAACATGGGGATCATGCAGTCTACTCCTTTCAGTGATTTCCACAGTGTCACACTTCAAAATGTATAGTTTCCATTTACAAATCACTGCCAAGTTGCAAATTTGAGGAAATAGTTAATATTTATTTTATATTATGTAAAAAAAGCACGTAGCAGATGTGATTTTATGGAATGATAAGGATATAGGTAGCCATAATCCAGAGCAAGTGAAACAATAACACATAAATGAATGAAATTTTTATTATTTTTTAATTCATGTTTCCTTATTTGAAGATGGTTCCTTTTTCGTTGCCAAATGTTATGGCAACATTCCAAGAAGAAAATGCTTTTTAACTATGCAGGATAAGAATAAGATGTTCTTTTAGCTGCCACATGATCATTTTGACTAAAAATATTCTCAAAGAAACCAAAGGCACTTATCTCTTAATCACATCTAAATCACTAGTCTGCAACCTTCATAAGATTGCCAAGATAACAGACTACAGCAAATAAACAATTGGTATCTTTGCAGACAGACAAGAAATGCCAAGACTATGAGGAAGACAAGTGACGTTAAGTGAGATCAGCTCCAGATCTGATGTTCTTTGGTTGACTATGTTACATGTAGCTCACTCTGGAAACTGAAATAGCTACGAAGAGCATAATAACACAATTTGATAGAGCAAATTCTCAGCTACAAAACACTATTTTTCAGCATAGGCACTATTATTAGTTATGCATTTTCACCAGCGATGAACAAGAGCCTGCATGCCGTGCTTGTAACAATCTGCACCAGCAGAGATGCTCCATAGTCACTGTCACCACTGATGAAATGCAGCACCCATCACCTCACTGTGCTCACATCCACTGTTTGGTCTCCATAAACATTTAGCAAGTGTCGCTGAATGCCAGTGGATGCCATTGCTTCCACATAGAGGAATTCAATGACATACCTTTACTTCATACGCACTTCCACATCAGACACCGTTCTGTCAGACTGCCCCTCTGCTGCCTAGTGTCACAGAGCAAAAAATGTAATGTAATATCGGTGGGAAGGTTCAACCTCTGCTGCCATACCACCAACATCCACCTCTGACTTAGTGACCAACATAATATAGTAAGAAGCATTACTTTCAGAACAGCCCTGTTAATTCTCCATGCACTTAAAATATTGCTCTTTCAGAAAACCAAACAAGCAAACAAAAAGTAAAATCCATAAAATTTCTTAGTAAAATATGGTAGGATCTTTTTGACACAAATTGCATCTTAGTATATGGTCCTATTTAGATAAACTATAGAAATAAGATGGTGATACCTGCTTTGGCCTTTTTAAGATTTGTAAAGAAAGGGTAAAAGGCACTGTACAGGCTGTGAGAGAAAGAATTGATTAAAGCCACCAAGACCAGTGAAGAAGGAGGGAGGGGAGGTGCCTTGGGTGTCAGAGCTGAGATTCTCCTGCAGCCTGTGGAGAAGACCATGGTGAAGCAGGCTGTTCTCCTGCAGCCCACAGAGGACCATGCTTGAACCTTTGGAGGACTCTATGCCATACAAGGAGGATGCACAGCTGAAACCCACGGAGAGCCCCCTCCCTAGGAGCAGGCACTGGGCTGGAGCTGCAGTCTGTGGAGCAGGAGGTCTGAGGGAGCTGCTGCCCATGGGGATCCATGCAGGAGCATTCTGCTTCCAATGGATAGGCCCCATGGTACAGACCCATAATGGAGCAGTGCTTGAAGAGCTGCAGCCTGTGGGAAGCCCACACAGGATCAGTTTGGGAAGGATGACATCCTGTGGGAGGAACTCCATGTGGAGCAGGGAAAGGAGTGGTAGAGATGAAGACCTATGAACTGATTGCAACTTCCATTCCCCATTTCTCTCAATTGCTTGTGGGGAGGAGATAGAGGAATAAGGGATGAAGACGAGACTGGGAATCAGAGGGGATTTGTTTTTGTTCTTATTTCTTTCTTTTTCGTTAACCTAATCTTTTATTAATTGGCAATAAATTAAACTAATCTTCCAAAGATTGATTATGTTTTGCCCATGAAAGTAATTGGTGAGCAATCTCCATCTCCTTATTCTGACCAATGAACTTTTTGATGTCATTTTCCCTCTGGTCTTCCTGAACTGAGGGTGGTCTGGTGGGCATCTGGCAGCCAGCTAAGGTCAGCACACCAGAGAAGGCAATTAAAATTATTTGTAAAGGGGATAAAGATGTATATGAAAGAGGTTTCTCAAGTAAATGTTTGAGATTTTAAAAAATTATGTCAGGCTACAGAACCAGGAATCTAATAGATTTGTCACTTTCTTCTTTTCCCAAATTGCTACTTAGTGTCAAATGAAATATGTGCCTCCATTTGAACATCTTTTAACATTTCCTTATTGAATTAAGTTTTAATTAACTTAAATTTTGACCCAGTTTTGGACCACTGACACAGAATCTGTGTATCTTGACTTTCTCTAAATAAAGGAGTAAACAATGAAGCTGATAATTTATTGCTACAAAGGTCAGTTTCAAGGACTCATCCTTTCATCAAGAGACCCAATTTAGATGAAAAAAGTCTCTGAATTCTCACTAGTCCTTTTCATAGGATTGAGTTTTTCTACATTTCCCATACCTCATATCTATTAAATATAACTCTAAAATTTTGGAAGGCAGTATTATATTACATGGAATTTAAGCAAGAGTTGCATAAATCAAGTGAACAGTATATTAAGGCTTTAGTTCATGCATTTTATTATTGCTGGTAATTACAAAAGAAAGAAAAAGTGCAAGCAACATGTTCAACTTCATTATCCTAAAATAAAATCCTTCATACATTCTCCTAGAGAATCCTTCATCCCTCCATCCCAGGTTAAGTTAAATATTAGTTTAGTTGAACAATAGCTCAACATAAACTTAACTTCATCTGACGTGGTGGATTGCATGACTCTAAGAAATTCTTTGTCCATTAGGATGATTCAGGATAACTACTGCAAGATAGTTGCCTAAGTTTAGGATGAGTGAAGACAAATGTGATGAACCTTGAACTTTGTTTTAAATCTTGAAGATGCTCATCTTCAAGAAGGAAACTCTGGCTTCACAAGGAAGGTACAGAGCTGCAGTTTGGATCTGCAGGGAAAAAAAGAAGAAGAACAAAACAAGAAAAGCAAAAGCTCAACTTAAATTGACTCTGGCCAGTGCAGTGTCAAACAACAAAAAAGGCCTTTTAAAAGTATGTCAACAGCAAGAAGAGGTATAAGGAAAACACTGGACTGATACTTGATGAAGATGGTCGCCAAACCTGTAAGGAGGCATTTAATACCTTTTTCCCCTTTGTTTTTAATAATAATGATAGAACTTGTGCTGCATGGACCTCAGAGTTGGAGGGTCATGACTGGGAGCAATGACTTTCCATCTGTGGTCACTGAAATTGTAAGGGGCTAGCTGTATCAGATGAAAATCTATAAGTCCCAGGACCTGACAGGATTCATTCCAGAGTACTGAGGGTGTTGAGGATGTTTTTGTTGGACCCCTTTCAATAATTCACCAAGTATTTCAGGAACCTGGAGAGGTCTGTCATGATTGCTAGCCAATGTAATACCTATCTATGAGAAGGGCATGATAGAAGACCCAGGAAATTGCAGACCTTTTGGTTTAAACTCAGTGCCTGGAAAAGTTATGAAGATTATTCTGGGTGTAACTGAAAGTCATTTAACGAACAAAGCAATTTTGAGGCATAGTCAATATGAGTTCATGAGTCTTTTGGTAAGTTTATTCATTCGGTGGATGAAGGAAAAGTAGTGGATATAATCTTTCTGGATTTCCATAAGACCTTTGACACTGTCTTTCACAAATTCCTTCTGAACAAATTGTCCAACTGTGAAGTTTCAGGTTCATACTATGTTGGGTGATGTATTTGTTCAAAGTTCTATCTCATGGGCTTGCTGTAAGTGGGACTACATCTGGCTGGTAGGTGCTCACTAGCAGTGTTCTTGAGGGCTCAATTCTAGAGCCAGGTCTACTCAAAATTTTATCAATGATCTGGGTGCAGGAGTTGAATGTATCCTTACCAGGTCTGATGTTGATACTAAACTGGGTGGTGCTGTTGACTCTCTGCAGAGCTGAGGAGCCTTGCAGAGCGATCTAGCATTGGAGCATTGGGCAGTCACCATGGCACAAAATCCATCAAAGGTAAAAGACAAGTTCTGTATCTGTCACAGGCACAGACTGGGAGATGAGTGGCTGGAGAGCAACTCAGCAGAAAGTGACCTGGGAGTGCTGGTAACAGCAGACTCAGTATGAGCCAGCAGTGTGTCCTGGCAGCCAAGAAGGTAAACTGTATTTTGAGTAACATTAAGCACAGCATACCCAGCTGGTCAAAAGTGGTGATTCTCCATATTCAGCATTGATGCATCTTCACCTCAAATATTGTGTACAGTTCTCAGCTCCACAATAGAAAAAGGATGTTAAGGTATCTGAGTGCATCCAAAGGAGGGCAACAAAGCTGGTCAAAGGACTGTAAGGCATGTCCTCTGAAGAGAGGCTGAGGGCACACGAACGCTTCTCAATGTGAAATATTTTCTGCCTTCAAATTACCACTGTGTACCATTATGCTCTTGTTTAGATCTGCCCATTGAGTGCAAAGCAGGCTAAGCTTTTCTAAAACTAGGCGGAGAAGCATCCAGTTAGAATGCAAAAACATAGGAGGTTTTAAATGGATTATAGAACATACTGAAGTTGATAAATCACTTTGGTTATAGACTCTCATTTAGCTGTCTGTATATGGCAACAAAAAGAAACTAGTCTTGCAGGCAAAGAATAAAAAGAACCTTCTTTTGAAAAACATCAACCAAAAGTAGAATTGGAGAAAGATGCAGCTTTGCACATGAAAACAATGGAAGTTAGCATATACTGAAGATAAATAGATTCTAAAGGATGGATTTAAGGTATTACCACTTCCTGAATAATAATATGTTCATACACATTTTTTCTCAAACTTGACAAAGCTTCTTCTAGAGATCTGTGTTTTGGGTGTTAGTAAATGGCCACGAATCATGTCCATTTGTTTTCAAGCAACTCTGGTGCCCAGAAGTACTCTAGTACAGATTTATTACACTCTGTAAATGGGAAGCCATCTTTTCAAAATGCTTATTCCAGCTTTTCCTAGAAGCGAACACTAATGATAATAGTATAAGCAGCTGATTAAAGGGGTTCAGCAGTCCAAAAGTTATTAGCTATTGAACACCTCTTTCATCTTTCTAAAAAATAATCATAGGCTTTTAATATTGTTCTCTAGAATAAGAAAATTAGGGTCCTTCATCTGAGCTGTTTGTATAATTTAGCTTAGTTGCTGAGCTTAGGTGGATTGCATGCTTTTCAAAAGACAAACAGCTCTCATAAAAATTCCATTTCATTTGCTTTGAAACTGTCAATAGAAATAAAAATATATTCTAACTGTAAAGTGGAAAAAGGGCAGAAATGAAGTTAACTCTTCCCATTTTCTCCCATCTTCTTCATTTGCTGACAAATTGAAAATCAGACTTTTGCTAGTCAGTAAATTCACATAATTTAAATAATTATTGTCTTGGAATATTCACGTTACCATCATGGTAACAAAACACAATTACATCTACTGAGCTTTTCAACCTGTTCCAAAACATTTGGATACTTTTAAGTAAGATTCAGATATCAAACAAATAATCAGCTGTTCTGGATCTGAGGGGTATTGTTCAGCACCCTAATAGATGAGGCACCACACTATTTTGGAACATGTTGGATGTTCCTTCAGTATTGGACCAATGGGCTAGAGCAGGAAAAACTGAAAGGTGGCATTCCTTTCACTTCTCCACAGTCTTCCTAATGAAAAGGGTGGATGATTCCAGAATCTTTGACAATCTTGCAAAGATGAGACTAGCTGCACAGAAAGAACCTGATTCCACCTTCCCAGGGTTATAAACAAAAGATTATATCTGTACAAAAGTTTGCTTCAACACCAGCATTGGGAAAGTAGATATGAGGAGAATTCTCCTTCACATCCACCCTGACAGAATTCACATACAGAGATTTTAGCACTAGGCATCACAGGTAGCTTTGCTATAAAGAGATAACCCAACCATAAAGCTGTTTTACTTTACTTTGCTGCCATGACAAGAATGCCATTGTTTCTATTCCTGTAATGGTCAACATGCTTATCAGAGCACCTTTTCATTGACTACCTGGCTAAGTTGCAGTGACTTCTTTGCTGTTGGTGTCTAATCTAGACAGATTTATCTCAGACAGATAATTTTAAATATACCTTCACTTGTAGATGGAATACTTTTGCTTACCTTGATTTTTCTACTACAAATATAATCCAAAAAGAACGACTTTTCTTATGAAATAAACTTTGCAATGCTCTTGTGAGAGTTCTTAAATGATGATCTTTCCAAGATTTCAAAAGGGAATCTGATCTAAAGGATTTAAGGTTTCTCTGGAACAATGGCTCAGTGGTATATGGCTTTAAAGGAAACTAAGTTAAATTATCTGTGGAAAGACTGGGTTCAATAAGATTATCTGCTTCAAAATTATTTATTCATGTTTTGAATTTTGGGTGCGCACAATAGAAGAAAAAGTATATTTCAAATAGAAAATGGAGGTGAGACAGTAGTTCTTTGGGGGTAGCTAGTAATCCAGAACAAGCTGGAACTGTAAGCCACCATCTCTAAGTAGGTAATTCATTCTAATTTCGAAGCTTTATTTATCTCATTTTAGGTTGAAACATAACATTAGACTCTGAAACCCCATTAAAAATAAACCATTATCTTGAAAATAGTAACTGGATAAGAAGCATTGTGACAATCTATCCTTCGTTTAACTCATTTTTTTTTTCCTAAGCAGTCACTAATAAGCTAGATATTTCTGATACTTTTCCTTCTGGAGTTTTAGTTATCTGTAAACACACTCAGGAAAGCAGCCAAGAATTAATTAAGCAAGCAGAAAACTTAGATTCCTCTCCATTCCAGGTAAATAAATGTCTCTTCTATCAGATTAAGAAATACTGTAATTACCTGTGACTGCCAAAGGTGAATTTAAATGTTGTGATCAAGTAGTAAGACAAGGGCTATTTTGAGAGTTGTTCATTACAAAGCGGAAAATATATATACATTTGAATATATTTTTTGTTCTCATTTAAAAAAACTCACATTTATTGAGTAACCTAATCAACAGTTTACAATATTTTTTTCATGCTTGGAATTGCTATTTCAAATTTGTAAGATTACGATCACTTGTTATCTATTCTGACACAGCAGATTGCTTTGCTTTCATGTATTATCTATAATACATGAATCATGAATATTTGTTTTATGAAATTGAAATATAATTGATGGACTCAATATGCAGTGAATCAGCCCCAGGCTGGGGGAAAAGAAGAAAAAAAAAAAAGGAAAAAAAGAGAGAGAGAGACAACAGAGCTATGCCAGACCTCTCGGAATGTTGAAAAAGAATGTTTGACCTAATAAATAAATAAATAAATAAAAATTAGAAGGAGACTCTTCAATTATATGACAAGAAAAGGTCAAAGCAAGTTATGTGAAAGATAAGGAGATAAGACAACTTTCAGTGGAAGTTCTATGAGGAAAGAAAAAGAGAAATTATTTAAAAAGCTGAGTGGACACTAGGACATACCAGGGGAAGTAGTACGCAGCATTAAAGAAATAGTACTAGGCACTGATATGTGAATTGGCTTGTATTTCTTCATTTAACCACACCATAACACTGATGTTTTAAGAAAACCTGAATTTAAGCTACTAGGAAGACTGAAGGAGCCACATTGAAATTTAGTGCCTCAACGTTTCTGATGGCCCTCTCTTCAGGAGATGGTGCAAGTCAAAGACATCAATCTTGAATCTGTATCAAGTAGGACTGTCCTACCTAATGCCTTCTAAAATAGAGTGTTCAAGACAAAACAGTCATATAGCTTCTGGACAATCACCAATATTGAGAGACAGGCACCTCTTAAATGAAACTTAGTCTTTGTGTGTTGTCCCCTTGGGTTAGGATATGATGAGTTGTCTTCTGGACATGTCTGTCCCTCCTCATTAACTGCAGGAACTCAAGCAGTTAGATAGTGTCTCTCTACCCATTAAGCAAATGAGCTTAGGAAAGGTGAATCCTAACACGGCAGGTAGAGAGCCCCTGAAACTGAATCTCCCTCATCTGCTTCCTTTCTTCAGAATCCCAAGGTTTATGCAACTGCACCTTTTTAATCTTTATAATTTCTCTTTTTCCTTGCAGTTGTTTCAAAGTAAGGCCATTGTTCTCAATTTATAACTAGTTTCTGAAGTACTAAAGTCTGAATTAGCCTGTTCCAGCTCAAGGGAAGAAGATTGTAGGAGCAAAACGTCTTAGCTGTTAGACAGTGTTTACACAAGGAAGTCAGTAAGTTGTGCTCAGTGTTTCTTTCTGGACTGTTTCCTTTTCTCTGAGGAGACATGAAACAGGACATTAACTTAAGCAGATGGTTTTTGGCTTCTGAATTATTTACCAGCTAAGTCAGTGAGAATCTTCTGCCATGAGAGAAATGAGTGAGCTGGAAGCTTTCTTCATCTTCACTGTCCTCTTTTTTCTTCTCCTGCTTGAAGTGTCCAGGAACAGTGTCTGCTACTGACAGCACCAAAGGTGGAATTGCAGAGGTGGAAATGGAGGATGCAAAACTGGAAGTTGGATTCTAAAGCTACTGAAGAAAGATCTGCCCTTACATGAGAAATATTTATCCTCTTCAAATTTTATTGCATCCACTTTGGATGTTTGATACGGTTAATGGGATAGAAGGCCACAAGAACAAATGAACAACAAAAAAAAACTCCTAAATAGCCTGTAGACATTTCTGCATATCCTGCCTACATAAGGTCAGCTCAGATTTTGTTTTTAAAATTCTGGGAGATCACAGGCCTGTTACCTTGAGCCACACAGTCTGCATTGGGATATTTTCAAGGCAACATATCAGAACACACGCTGTTGGGCTAGAACACCTCCCCTACGAGGACAGGCTGAGAGAGCTGGGGCTGCTGCAGCCTGGAGAAGAGAAGGCTCGGAGGAGACCTTCCAGTCCCTGAAGGAGACCAACAGGAAAGCTGGAAAGGAACTTTCTAGAAGGGCAGGTAGCAACAGGACAAGGGAAAATGGTTTTAAACTGGAAGAGAGTAGATTTAAACTAGATATTAGGAAGAAATTATTTTCTGTGAGGGTGGTGAGACAGTGGAAAGGGTTGCCCGGCGAGGTTGTGAATGCCCCCTCCCTGGAAGCATTCAAAGCCAGGCTGGATGGGGCTTTGAGCAACCTGGTCTAGAGGGAGGTGTCCCTGCCTATAGCAGGGGGGTTGGAACTAGATGATCTTAAAGGCTGCTTCCAACCCAAGTGATTCTGTGATTCTTTGTTTTTTTCCATCACAAGGACGAACACTCTTTGCTTTCAATGCCATCCAGACTGGAAGATTCTAGTCTTTTCTTAGCACATAGAGTCTTTAAGCAAACTTCATGCACAGCAGTTCATATGTTCCTTACTCCCAGATTTCCAGCTTTTTAGTTTCCAAAACAAATGTGAAGTCTAGATAAAACTGACTCAGAGATACGGGATCTACCCCTCAGCCCTCCAAACACACTTTATTGCTCGAAACAGTGAATTAAAGTCAATAGTGATGATTTCTATGGTGATCGCTGGAAGGAAAAAGCGCTTCTTCAGGGTAAGTTGACACAGCTGGCCAGCTGCAGTTCAAATGACGATGAGGCGCGGTGCGGCGCACTGTGGCGCGGTGCGGTGGGGGAGGCCGCTGTAGAGCCGAGGTAAATGATGGTGCTGTCCGTAGTCCTGAAGTACCTCGGACAGTACCGCGGGCTTCCCTCTCCGGGCTGACGAAACACAATCAGTTCTAACGGCCTCCCAAATCGGCCACCTCCATTATACGCTGAGCAATTCACACCGGAGAGTGAGTATCTCTGAGCTAAGCAGGTAGTGCACAATGGTATAGACCACAGGATCTACAGCTGTACCCGCGGGGAAATTTATATATATACAGGTATACATATGCATACGTACGTATACATTTTTCCTTGTAGAGAGCTTGCTTCATTTATGTCAAATAGGCATATAGCAATCTTCTTTTTCAGTGATATGTTCTTTTGGACCATAAATCCTAACACCAAATGTGACTTAAAAGATGAGGGATGAGCTTCTGGCAAATACTAAAATGTAAAATGAGGTATGTTCAGAAACAGGTATAAGAAGAACAAAAACACCACCAGAAATGCCTCAGTTTCTGCATAAGGGAAAAATAAAGACAAAAATATCGGTATTATTCTAACATTAATTCATTTGCTTACAAATGAAGACAGCTTACATTTTCTAATTCTTAAATAAATAAATAAATGAGGCTGCCTTCCCACTGTAACTATTTATTATTCATAATGATTAAATGAGTGTCAACAGAAATCTGTTTTTAAGAAAACACCATAAACACAGATGACCTTCTCACATTTTCTTCCTTAATGCAATGAAAACTTTGTATATCTTTAAACAATTTCATGAGGTACACTACTTCATGTACAGCAAAGTAGCTAAGTACATGCTGAATCTTACTAAACTGGAGCACAGATTTTTTTAAGAATAAAGATGTATTGATGCAAATACTTATAATAGCCTATTTAACTCACAGGTTCTCTGAAAAAAAAACAATAACAAACAAACACACAAAAAAAAACAACTTTTGATTAGGCAACGTATGGAAATAATCATACATATGTGTGATCCACCCATTTTCCTAGTTAGGCATTTTCTTGTTTTGGTAGTTTGTTTTCACAGTATTTGTTAAGAAATATTGTCCATTAACCAGATGATCTGGCTTTCCAACTGATGATAAAAGCTATAATTAGTGGAAGTATATTGCCTTTCTGAATTTTTTTTTTCGTTATTGTAATGGTATGCAAATAATATTTATTAGATTGTACTGCTTTTCCATGCAAATCTGCCTAGGGCAGAGAATTCTTTATTTTTCCCTATGCTGTTTCAATGACTTCACAGAATTTCAGTATACTTCATTGACTCTGAAAGAAAAGAATGAAATATACTAGTAGAATTTCTGTTCTAACTTATTCTGTGTCATTTGGGTAGACAAAGACAAGACAAGCTGCTTTTGCAGTGTGATAGTTCAGTAATTTGTGGCCCACTAGATGTATGTACTTCCTTGAGAATTCTTATTTATTGCAAACAGAAGGTAAGGAGCTATGATCTCTGGTAAGTAGCATTTTGCAGAAACAGTCTAAATAGTTATTTTAGAGGATATTGAAACTACAAACCTAACTACTAAATATTAGGTACTAATTTGTTGTATGGGCATTAGGAAAGATACTTTCTTCATTTACCAGTTTAGCTCAAAATTCACTTAGAAGACTAAATTTAATAATGTAGATTTAGGCCTTAATTGTTCAAGACAGTTGGCAACCTTACTGCTGTCTAGCTGGGATCTCCACCAACTACCAAAGAGGTAGGTTTGCCTGGATTTGTCAGTGTGTCAGTCATTCTGTTGTACTACCTATGGACTGACAACCATGCTTTTTCACGGCCTTCATTCCATTTTAAGTCAGTAAATACAGTCAGAATTTCAGAGTTCATTGAGGGCATCATAAATTTTGCACTATTATAGTAAGCATCCTTCAATTTATTAAAAAATGGAAGTCTTTGCCTACTAACATCTATGAAAATGAAGAATGCGCTGCTAATTGTCCACCCCACAAAAGAAAATATGTTCAGCAGACTGCAAGAGTGTACAGGCTATATGATAAATGCAGAAGTCTGGAGTGGCTGAGACTGCTGAAAACAAAAGTAGGACAATTACATATACAGAGAGCTAATTTTAGACTATGGTCTGCCAGATTTACTCATATCTCCACTGGGACGGCTGCCAATACTTTGACATTGTGACAAACATAATCAAGGAAAAAGCTCATACACATTCCATCACCCTTTCTGCTGCAGGCATGGGTAAACACAGTCAAACTAAGGGCTTGGGAGGTGAACATCCCCTAGATGTTCACTTGCACATGTATGAATGAACCTGAAGGTATTTTTTTTTTACATATTCTACATAGGCATGTACACATATAAGCAAAAATGGAATAATATATGATATTCATATCCAAGATATATTCTGGCTCTTTTCCAGAGGAGAAGTGAATGAAAAGAAGCCCACTTCAGGATTTCTGCATTTCTATTTTAATTACCAAATATGCATGTCATCTTTATATTCAGAGAAACATATGCACATCATATGTATATAAATATACATGTGTATTTATGTGAAGTGATCAAATTTATAAGGCAAAAAGACATTCACACACTTGATTCTGAATATTCTATCACTTTCCCAGTAGCAAACTGTCTGTTGACTCTGTAATAAAAAAAGTAACCTGCTATCAGCTCATAATACTGCCACCCCCATAGTACAATATAAAATATGATGCTCTCACCATCATGGTCTTTTTAAAAACAATTTAATGCTCACATTCTGTCAAACACATTTCTTTCAAGTATATAGTTGAAGCCAGGTTTCCTGAAAATAGCCTGGTATTTTATGCTATTTCATGTGACTGCACCACCTTGTAATGTTCCAATTTGTTTCTTAGCTAAGTGACCATGTCAGAGAAGGGCATTGTCCCAGGAGGGTGTTCGAAGGACTCTCTTTCTCATCCTTACCACAGCAACTTGCAAAGTCTCAAGGGCAGCACGTCTGTCCTTTGCAAAGCTCTTGAGTGTGATCTGCCACCTGTAGAGAAAGGGTTCTCTGCAGTTTTCCAAGTCTGAGTCACCTAAGGGAGGCCACTCTTTCTCCTGCATGCTCCTAGTTGATGTTTTTCACTCAAAGATTGAAGAAAAGTTTGTAACAAAGAGGAACAAAGGAGAGAAGTGTCTATTTGTACAATCTGCCTTTTTTACACAACTAGAGTGAAAGCATTAATATTTAAGTGGCTTTTATGTATCCGACCTTCAAATAATAATTTTAAAAAAGAGTTTTCATAACAACGTTGCTAAACTACTAGCAAATTCATGAATCTCTGTGAGGTTTTGGTTTTCTGTAATACTGACAGTTTGACATTCAGAGACTGACAGTACAGCACTCAGACAATAGAGTGTTCATCTATCTCAGAGACAGGCAATGACATCTGCGCATAAGGTTTGCTTTTTATTTTGTTTATCAGCTGGATCTATTCTTCAGTCCCCTCTATGCCACTTATCTAGCTATCTCATTAACGTTGTGCTGTCTGCACAAAAATAGGAAGCATTATTATTTTGCAGGTAGGAAACAGAAATAAAAAAATTATAAATGATATGCTCAAGGCAACATGGAAAATCAAGGTAGAGCTATGTATAGAAACCAGAGTAGCTAATACCTAGCTGAGTGTCTTACCTGCAGGCCACCCATTCTCCATCTTAGAATGCTGATCTGCTCTTTCAAAAGCTGAATATCCTGGCTATTGTGGTTCTGTAATCAGACACTCCCAGACAACAGAAAGTAAAGTTCACCAATGAATAAGATAAAACAAAATGTGCACAACAACACTGCCCCAAATCAGAAAATAATTCTTCAATTCACTGTCCCATGTTATATCACCCTCTGGGCAATAGAATTGAAGAAATATTTAAAGTTTTACTAAGGGACGTGGTTTAGTGGGGAAATGTTGGTGGTAGGTGGACAGTTGGACTAGATGATCTTGGAGGTTTTTTCCAGCCTTGGTGTTTCTATGATTCTATGAATTATCATCAATAAGGATTTGTTCTTTTGGTTTCAGCAGTGAGAGGAAAGAATCACTTGCAGTCCTAGCTTAATTATTCATTTGGAAGGGGTGCTATGCTTCTACTGGCTTTTTTTCTCCCTTGTAAAATGCGTGCAGTAAGTCATGCTTGTAGACCCATATGTATATAGTAATAATAACAAGAAGAAGAGGAAGAAAATGTTTTTCTGAAGTGAAGCACACTTTTTTCTGGTACATTTTTTGAACCATTTTCTGAACATTTTTCTGAAGTGAAGCACACACACACATTTTATTTCTTTAAAAAACACTGAGCAGATTGTTCTGGCAGAACAGAAAAGAAACCAGCATATTCGAAGCTTCATTTAATAGTGCAATGAACAGGGTCACTTACAGCTAAATTAGGTCTCTCAGAGCCTGCTCCAGCCTGACCTTGAATGTCTCAAAGGACAGGGTATTCACCACCTCTCTGGGAAACCTGTTGCAGTGTTTCACTACTGTACTGAAGTAGGGGCAGGATCACCTCCCTCGCCCTGCTGGCCACACTTCTTTGGATGCAGCTCAGAACGCGGTTGGCTTTCTGGGCTACTAGGGCACATTGCTGGCTCATGGCCTGCTTGCCATTCACCAATACCTCCAAGTCCTTTTTGGTCAGTGTTGTACTCTATGCTTTCGTCCCCAACCTAGAACTGATAGTGAGGGTTGACATGACCCAGGTGCAAGACCTTGCACTTGGACTTGTTGAACATCATGAGGTTCACCTGGGCCCACTGCTCAAGCCTATCTAGATCCCTCTGAATGGCATCCTGTCCCTTGGGCATGTCAACCACACCACACAGCTTTTTGTTATCCACAAACTTGCTGGGGGTGCACTTGATCCCACTGTCCATGTCATTGATGAAGATGTTAAAGAGCATCAGTGCCAGTACTGACCCCTATGGAACACCACTGCTCATTGATCTCCACCTGGACATCGAGCCATTGGCCACCACTCTCTGGATATGATCTCACAACCAGATCCACATTCATCAGTCTACCCATCTTATCCATATCTTTCTAATTTGGAGAGAAGGATGTGGGAGAGTTTGTCAAAGGCCTTTCTTGAAGTCCAGATAGATGATATCAGTGGTTCTTCCCTTGTTCATCGATGCAGTTAAGCCAACACAGTAGGCCACTGGTTTGGCCAGGCAGGACTTGCCCTTGATGAAGTCATGATGGTTGGCCTGTATCACCTCCCTGTCTTCTATGTGCCTTAGCATAGCTTCCAGAAGGATCTGCTCTATGATATTCCCCAGCACAGAGGTGAGGCTGACATGTCATTAGTTCCCCGGCTCGTCCTTTCTACCTTTCTTAAAGGGTAGAAATATCTCCCAAGTTTTCCTAGCTTCTCTTTAATTATTTCAAGTTAAGGTAATACAGACAAAAATGTTTCTCTAAATATTTGCTCACAGTTTGCTTTGACATGATTGTTCTCTTATATTTATTTTGTTCAAATATTTGTACTATCAAATTGTCCTGGCACCAATTTTCATGGAAAACAGTTCAAAATCACACGCACATGCATTCACACAAACTGAATACTGTGTCCTCTCATACGACAATTTATTTTAGAAAGATTTATATGTCAATCAAATCAGAGCAAAGGAAATGTCATCGCATGATTTATCTGACCTATCATGGCCAGGCAATACAACTAGAATACAAAATATTTGGAGTACAAGTCACAGGCAAGCCACAGATCAAAAAATTCTAATCACAAATGCATTGATGTAGTAATTTCAAACAGCAAAGAAATCCCCCCAAACATGATGTGTTTGCAAATATCTTTTCAGTAGCAAAACACTTCATTGATTCTATGAATTATTCATCTAAACCTCATAAATATGTATTTTAAAACAGAAAGATATACTAATTTATAACTTCTCCTAATATCCTGAATTAAATATGAACTGTAAGTAAAAATTTGAAGAGATTTGGTGTTCTTTTAATGCTTTTGTGATCAGCAAAATTTCAAAAGACCTTCTTTCTACATTTTGAATTAAGAAACATCAAGTCTAGTCTCGATTTTTTTCACAGGTTTGATGAAGCTTTCAGAAACATAGTTGAACTGTTTCATTAGGCTGGCTGAAGAGCAATGAGGAAAGATGTTAAATCTTTAAACACATTTCTTTTTGAGTGCTTATTTGCTGGAGTTTTCAATAAGCAAGAATACAATAGTACTGTAAAGGGCAGAAAAGCTTTATTTCATATAAGAGAAAAACTAACAGTGTATTGCCTATGCCTTTTTGCCATGTTTTGGTAGACTGTGAATAAACTGAGTGAACATTAGGAACAGAGCACCACCACATGATTTGGAAGTATGCTCCATTGATGCAGTGCACACTTATATCAGGCTGTCATATGTAGCTGTGTGATTTCCATCTAATCCTTCCTATATATGCACATGCTGGAGCTTTGGCTGTGATGACCCTTTGTATGATCTTGTATGTGTGTGTGAGCATGTATGTATGTGCACGTGAGTTCAGGACCAGTGTGAGCACCTCCAAATCCACATTTAAAAGAACTTGTATTTTGCTGATGTGCTATCCAGCCATGTCCATTCAGGTAGGAGTGGCTGTGAGAGTGTTTAGAAAAACAAACACCACAAATTTGTCTTCCAGGTTTGTAGAGACTATAGTCTGATTATCCTCAAGAAATTTCTGAGGAATAAAGTGCAGAATGAATTGAACTCATTTTTTCTGCTGGCAGTCTCCAGTTTGCAGTATGTAGACTGTGCTTTGTGACCTTGGACAAGAGGGAGGGCAATTACAGTTTTAGGCTAATAACTACGTCAAATAATTCTCCATAAAACATTTTGGCTCCACAGTGCTTATCAGAAATTGTTGTAGAAAAAACAAATAAACAAACATAGAAACACCTGATTAGACATTCCAGTCCTAGTGCATACTGGACAGATTGTTCCAATCTGTTCTGTAAAACCTTGTATTTAGCTTTATAATATATATCCTTTTGCTAGTACTTAGTTAAATACGTTTGTTTCAGAGAGCAATCAAATTCCCTCTCAGCCAGAAAACCCCACAAATGAAAGAGAGACTGAGTTTTTGATTCAAGATGAAGTTCGGGTAATGTGAGATACTTATACCATGCTTAGCCATTAGGTTACTATGGTGACAGAAGAATTTCAAGGTAGGGTTTGAGAACTGCCTGGAAGATACATATTTTGGGCTTGTCCTTTCTGGTAAGAGCCTGCTGATAGCTGTTCACTGTGATTCTTTCTAAAACATAAAAAACAAACCTCTAAACACATTGGTAAAGTCCCCAAAACTGTTATGCAAAATTTCAAATTTTTAATTCCCCTAGTCCTCTTACGTATAGAAAGTAGGGTGTAAGTAATGATTGAAATCTTTATGTCCAGTATTAAACCCCTACATTTTTCAAAATTTGGGTACATTCTTGATGCAAAACTGAATAAGTAAACAAACAAGCAAATAAATATATTAAAATATCAATGCTGAAATTACAGAGGATCATGATGGTGCTTCTGTAAAAAGGACCCGGCAGCCATTTAAGACAATGTTCTCTCTCTGTGAGGAGGATATGATAATATTTGTAAAAATATAATATTCTGGCATCTTTCATAGGTAGAGAACACAGCAAAATACTGAGAACTAACCTAAACCACATCTCTTTAGTTTTCTCCATACAAATTACAATAAAAAATGTAATGTAAAAATTCCACACTATTAATTTATAACATATTTGGTTCCATTTTCAGAACACAGTATGCCAGCTACAAGAGGTAGCAGTTTATCAGCCCTGATGCACTGTGTTGTGCTGACAGTGCTGAAGGCACTAGTGATAAATGAAGACAAAGGAGATGCTTCCCAATTAGACGCATATTAGCATTTTTTCTTGACAAGGAGAAAGAGAATCCCTGTTGTGTGTCAGAGGGAAAAAAAAATTCATGCAGTAAATAAATTTTACTGTGGTTTCATATTATCAATAGTAATGGAGAGTACTAAAACTGAGTATTTTTTAATTTCCTTCTTAATATTCTGTATGGCTAATTTGATATACCTTTTCATTTTAATTGGTGTTACTCTGGAGGTGGCTGAGAAGCTGCTCTTTTGGGGATCTATCATTAAAATTAATGGGAAAGAGCTGTGGAACATAAAGCCATTAGCTGAAATTAACGTTACTCACGAAAAAGCAGAAAGCAACACCTCTGTAACTCCTTGAATTATTACCATTCCAAGACCTTAGGAGAAAGGAAATATTTTCTTGTATGCACAAAAATGGTTGTCTGAGTCTCTGTTGCACCTCCCTTAGGGCCAATGTCTGTTTCAAGATTTTGGGGCAGAATGACATTTCTAGAAGTTCAGCCATGGAATGTGGGAAGGAGAGGAGAGAATGCTTCTAAGTATAGCAGTCTCATTTCATCAGCTACCTGGGTGCACAAGAACTGCTATATTATGTCAAATAAAAGGTTTTTCTTTCATCAGCTAGATACAGTAATCTGTAGGAAAAGACCCTAAGAAAACAGGGCCTTTCACTGTTCTGCTCTTACTGGTGTTAGAAACCAGGCTCTTAATCTGAAATTTAAACTGTTGCTTATTTTCCTAAAATGGATCTATCCTTCTGAAGTACAATTAAAAGTATTTCTCTCTCTTCACAGTATCACATGATAATGATCAATATGAACTTCTCCCTCAGCTCCACAAAGTAAAATACAAAATATTGCTGATTTTCTTCTTTTGACCTCAGTTTAGGGCTGGCTCTCTCTATTCATCTCTTACATTTAAAGACAAACAAACAAAAAACCTCAGAACAATCAAACCCTACTAGGAATTCAAATCTCAGCTGAATTAAATCCTGATGTACAAGACTCTTGCTAGGTGATTGGAAAGGCATCTTATCAGTTGTTGGATGACACTTGAATGTAGAATCATTGAATCATTTGTCTCACTCCAATTTATAGGAGGGAGAGGGGGTTCTTTTAATATATGTATACCTGACGGCGAGATTAGGACACTACAGGTCAAATGTTAGCCCAACCAGTTTATTACAAATCCTAGTTGCTTAGGGAGATGGGGAAGGGAAGGTGGGCGATAGAAAAGAGATAAAAGCAAGGAGTCTTTATAGAAAGCAAGAGAGAGAGTCACCTCCATGGGTCCAGCTTTGCTTCAGGTTCAGATGTTGATCTTCAGTAGCAATGGGTCAGCAGGGGGCGTTGCTCGGTAGACAACTGCTTCAGTTGACAACCACTTCAGTTGACAACCACTTCGGTTGACAAATTCCAACAGCAGTACGAACTTTCCAAAGTGGTCGAGTCAGCTCTCTTTGGAGTGACAGCTCAAATCCAGAGTGGTTGAATCAGCTCTCTTTGGAGTGGCAGCTTCTGGCTTTGGGATCTCAGCAGAAACTCCTTTTTCCCATCTTCCAGGCCTTGCCAGCAGATAAGAGGGAGCAGGGAGGTGCCCACCTGCATCCTGTTTTTCACAGGATACGATGGTATCATTCCCCAGTCTCCCATACCAAGCTGGAGATATTTGGTCACAGGCCAGATCTTCCGCCAGTAAACACTCCTGAGCACTCTCTTCCTGAGGCAAACAGCTCTGAAGGAAATGCTTTCAAATGTTCACAAGGTGATGTTGATTGCCACACGGGCAACACCCACCATTCACCCCCACGGTAAGTCTGTTAGAGTCTTATCACAAAAGATATCTCAGAAAGCAAGCTTTGAGCCAAAAAAAAAGTAGGGTTCAGACATAATTTAGATTGGAAAAGACATCATGATCATCAAGCCCAACCATAAACTTGAGCTTGTGAGTCCCATCACTAAATCATATTCCTTAGTTTCGTGTCTCTTAAACAATGGCAACTTCACCACTTGCCTCTGCAGCTCATTTCAATGCTTCACCACTCTCTCCATGAAGAAATTCTTCCTAATGTACAATCTAAACCAACCCTGGCACAACTTGAAACCACTTACTCACATCCAATCACTTGTCACCTGAGCAAAGAGACTGAAAACCTCCTTGCTGCAACCTTCTTTTGTGTAGGTAGATAAAGTAATGAAATCTCTCTAAAGCCACCTCTTTTCTAGACTAAGCATCCCCAATTCCCTCAGCCATTTCACTTAAGTCTTGACTTCCAGTCTCTTCACCAGCTTTGCTGCTCTTCTCTACACATGCTCAAGCAACTTAATATTCTTCTTGTAGAACACACCAAAACAATGGATGGGCATAATCAACAGATGTCTCACAGTACTTGACAGAGAATGGTTCTGCAACTATTGTCTTCTCTTGAGTAGGTTTTTCCTACCAGTATCTTATCCTGGTTACAGAACAGCACTATTCAATTTCTCTTGTTTGGGACCTCCAGAACAAGGATCTTGCAGACAAGTATGTGCTGCATACAAATATTGGGTCTGTGAGGTTTTGCAGAGGGATGGAGACTGGGAAGCCACATGGCAAACACATTTGGTCCATGTACTCCCACAGAGGATTGTGAAAAGGAGCAAATTATATTGAGTTTCACACAGCATGCAAGACCTGGCAGCTATGGGAATCTGCTGACAAAAGTGTTCAGTAGGCACACAGATGGGGTATAACCTTAACACCTGCAGGCAACCAGAGTTTGGTGTCAAAATTTTAACAATTGTGTAGGCAAAAACTCATGGATGAGAAGCAAAGAAGTTTCCTCTTGCATTTGAAATGAAGAGAGTTTCTGATTAAAGTTGTTCTCTACTCAGTTTGTTCTCTTCTACCAGATTCCATACAAAAACCCAGCAGCTGGATTTTCTTCAGAATGTCCTTTTCTGTAACTATTTCTGTATATAGAAAGAGCTTTTGAATAGACACATACTATAGTGATAATGTAACTAAATATATCATCCGCCCATACACTTGCAACTGACTTTCCTCTAAAGCAGATTTTTTTCTCCATACCTCCTGCATCTAATTATCATCAGTTTCATCTCAGGAAGGAAATGACCTAACAATGAAGAGATCAATTAACTTAGCGACAAGAGAAAAAAAATCAAATCAGTGAATTGGGAATTTTAGATGGCAATTTGATCTTTCGGACATGCGATATTTAGAGGAACAACAAACAGAAATAAACTTACTCTGTGGAAAGCCAGTTGAATTCAGTAAGACAAAGTATCAGTGGCTTCTGTCACCAAATTATCAGAGTAATTAGTTTGCACCCAACACATTTCAATAGAAAAGTCTCCCATAGAAAATGTTTAAAACAAAACAAGGAAAATGATAGTATATCAATCTGAAAGCAAATGGCATTGTTCTCTGAAGATATGAACTATTTTATTCTACAGCAGTACTTCACCAGAGTCAGCCGTAATGATTTATTAACACACAAGAAGTACCCCTGGCAGGCACTGTTAATATTTTAGTACTGCAGGCAATGGAATGTGACAGTTTCACTTGTTGCTCTGACCTTTATTTTTCTTTGTACCATAATTTCCTAGAACTTTAATTTTGCTGGAGAACATGCAATTAGAGATATCCTTTTAGATAAGCCACAATCATTTCTCACAAGCTTTAACAGTCATTTTTCCTAAATGAAACTTATTCTTCACAGAGCACACTTCAAAACAGTTCAGAGTGGTTCACTGAAAACAATAAAGACAAGACACAATAAAAAATACTAATTAGGAAGCAGAGGATTTTAGAATAAAATTGGATTTTTGAACAGTTTAGTATGTCCACAAAACAGAATATCTAAAAGCACTGACATAACTACTGTGGGGGAAAATATTTGTTTATATGTTTAGATAAAAGAAGGATGTGAATGACAACTTCATTAAATTAGAATACATTGCCTCTAACTTTCTGCTATGTACTGGTATTGAAATATATAATGGAGTAAGAAATAAGAGAATTCAAAATAAAACAGGCAGATCGTGTTAATTAAGGAATCTGGTAAGCTAAATCCTATTTTGATAATAGGTAGAGTTGCTTTCAGCTTTTCTCCCTAATATTATTTTACCATCTTCCTTCAAAATTGTAATTTATTTGAAGACAGTTCTGATTAATATCTTAGATTCTCCTAGAGCTGGTTCTGACAGTTTCATTACCTTCACAGTGATCTCTACTTTCTCCTTTGCATCCCCATGTCTGAGAGGTGATTCAGACAATAGAAGGAGAGCATCACTTAACTGAATTTACTAGAAATGTGTGACTTTCATTTTCTCACGATTTTTCTGGAATTTGATTTTGTGGGAGCATAAACTGGATTATGGCATGTTTGAGTTCACACCTTAATAGTCGAATGAGACCTGCATGTGCAATTGTGATCCCACTGCAGATGTCCTGGTCTGCTGGGACCAGCAGGCAACGTTTCAAGTGAGATCTGTCTTTATACTCTTACATTATATTAAGGACCCTTCCTATCTATCTCCTCTTACAACCAGCTCACTCTTCCCCACGTGTCCCAGGAGTCCCATAGAAGTTTTCTACTTTTCCTGACAATTTTCTCCCATCTATATCCCACAGTCTTTGGGAAGTGAAGTTTCTCCATTCTTAGAAGACCCAGAAGCTCCCAAGGACAGGAGTAAACCTCTCCCCTCCAAGAGGCTCCCACCATCCCAGCTAGCCACATTGTAAATATCACCCATAACCCAACCACAAGAAAATCAAACATACCACATCAAGGGCAGTGTTCTAAAGCTATTTCCAAAGATATTATGAAAAGATGGGATCATGCTTTTGCCTTGCTAGGGAACCTCCAATCTGAAGTGATTATAAACCCTGTTTGTCAAAACTGCACCCCAAAAATCTCAAATGTGAAACATAGTATGAGAGTACTGAAATTATCAATATTATTTTTAAGAGATTAATATATCTCACCAATATTATTTTGAAGAAATGAAGCCAGTAGAAATGAGCGCACAAGAAAAATAAGCAGGTAAGATCCATACAAGCTAACTTCGTCCTAGATAGGCAAGATAGTAAATTCCATCTGGAATCACCAGAGAGTGATGCACTCCTCCAGTAGATGAATCAGAGCACTTACAGTTAGTCTGCTCCTCTGAATCACTGTCTGCAGGTATTTTACTTTATTCATGGAGAACAAGAGACTAAGAAAGCCAGCTTGCCTATGTTAAAGCTGGGTCTGATTTTCTTGGGCTTTGAAAAATCTGTTCAAATCTTTCAAAGCTAATTAATGATATGCACAAACATAGAATTAAAATAAGCTTTCTCAAAACAGTAACATGAACTAGAAACCTTGTTCCTATTTTCAGAAGTGTATTTAAAAGCAAGGTGGATTTAGTTCCTAAATTTCTACTGTCCACTTGAAAATCTTATTATACTGATAGTCCTTATAAAAAAATAAAAATAAAAATGATTGAACTTAAAATTAATGGAGATGTGTGTATAGTCAATGTGGAAGTAACTTTTTGAACAGTAAAATAAAGCACACCAAGAAAAAACACCCAAACCAAACCAACCAACCAACCAACCAAACAAACAAAAACATGGGGGAAATATTTAGAGAAATATTTAGCAAATGTTATCTCAGTGAGTTATTGAAGGTCATGGGTGTCTGGGGAGGTCTCCACTGATTGGAAGCTAGACAATGAAATATTCATCTACAAAAAAGTTACTAAAAAAGACCTAGGAAACTACAGACCTTTTAGTTTAACCTCAAAGCTGGAAGAGCTATAGAGAAAGTTGTTCTGGGAGATATTATAAGGTATTTAAAGAGCAACACAATTATCAGGTATAGTCAGCATGGGTTTATCAGGGGAAAATCCTGCTGTAGTTATTTGATCTCCTTCTTTGACAATGTCATCTGCTTTGTGGATGAAGGGAAGATGGTGCAGATAACCTTTCTGGATTTTAGTAAGGCAACAGCCTCACTAAATACTGTCCCTCACAACATCCTTCTGGACAAGTTATCCAACTGTGAAACAGGTTTATACTAAGCTGGATGATGAACTGGTCATGCCTGTCAGTATCCAATAGATATCTGGACAATGTCACAATAATATGCTTTAATTTTTGGTCATTCCTGATGAGGTCAGGCATTTGGAGTAGATGATCTTTGAAGACCCCTTCCAACTGGAATATTCTATTCTATTCTAAATATTTTTAGTGTTAAAGAGGGTGATTACTAAGCTCTAGCATGGTAGATAGCTTGCTTGGCGTTACATAAAATCATATGTGGCTAGATCCCAAAAGTTAGAAGGTAGCTAGAAAACATATATAGGTTTGAAGTGAGAATCTTGAATTGTGTCTGGAAATTAACTAAAAAAACTGTTACATTTAGCTCTCTGTATAGAGAATATTTTTAAGTTATGTCTTCATGCACAGCACATAGAATTACTTTCCAGAGAGAGAAAAGACTACTTTGAAAAAAAAGGTTTGCTTGGTGGTTATCCAGTACAGATTGATAAGATTAATTCTTGGCCATAATTAGTATCTGAGGATTCCAGTCTACTCAAAGACCACAAACATTCCTGGCAGCACAGCAGGTGCTAACAATAAAAAAAGTACCCTGTAAATAGTTTTACCCAAATGACAGGTGCTTCCTTGCTCCTGTCTGCATGAATTCTTACCCACCTCTTATCCAGACATGTTAAAACTCTGCTCCATCATGGTAACTGATTCATAGGGAAGTTACTAACTGTATTGTAGACTAAAACTCTAACTAGTGTGAATCCACTGGACTTCCTAAGTAACTGGAAATTTCAACTGAAAATATATACGTGGTAAAACAGTGAAAAGCTAAAGTCTGTGATGCATATTTTAGAAATAAAATATCAGTGCCATGAACTGGGGAGAAAAAGGATGCTAGATGTTGATGTTATATACCAAAAATGTTCAACACTTGTAGTATTCACTACTCTGATCTTCTATTAAAACTAATGGTCTCTGCTCTCACCATTCTTAAAGCACTTCTGAAGAAGAAGTAAGTAAACCTACTGTGTGAATTTCACACCCTGTTACAAACACTCAGGTAAATCTGGGCTCCAGTTTAGGCTATATTTTAATGCAGTTTTCTCCTAAAGTTGTGTCCTGTGAACACTGCATTGGTTTCTAGCACAAAGTTTGTCATTAACATACCAGAGTTTTCTACTGATGACTGTAACAGTCTGATTTTTCCCGATTTCCAATCCATTCTTCCTAGTAGACCACAACAGGGTCTACTACAACTGTATCTATCCTTCAGTTCTGTGGTTGTCCTGCCTAGCCATATCAGCGATATCTCTCCTTAACTGCTACATGAAGCATAGGATCTGGCACAGAGAGCTGATACAAGTGGTGGACAAAGAACTCATGAACTGGCAATCTGGAAATTAGGGTGCTGCTACGCAATTGTTAAATTTAGACTAAACCCCTTTGACAAGAACAAAATTATTTCTCAGCTTCATTTACCACATATGCTCATCTAGTCTTATTTTAACACCTGAACCCAAGCCATAGCATCATTCTCCAGCTGTCACTCAGACTTCATCGACCACAAGAGAGTCTCAGGCTTTTTGAGAGAATATGAATTCACTGCAGTGCATTCTGAAAGGATGGACAGAGTCTTTTATAACAGAGAAAAGGCACAGTCATTTGTGAGGACAACAAAACATCAAAGTTTTTCTTTGTTTGCTTGTTTGATTTATTTTGTTTTGTTTGTTTGTTTGTTTTACAAGTCAAAGTATATTTCATAGGGATGCAGCCAGCTGATCTCAGGTTTAGCCACCTGCCTGCTCCTCATCACCACATGAGCTCTCCACACCTTCAGGTCTCAGCTGCAGTTTTGTGGCAGCAGCTGTTGGCACATTTCAGTGTAATCTCCATGTTAAAGGTATTTTTGAACTGAAAAGCAGTCTTTATAAAGATAATGGATTACACAGACAAATGAACTATAGGCATTTTAGGATATGTGTCTAGAGTCATCAGCTAATTCCTACCAAAATCAGTTGAATTTTGTTTCATTTTAGCAAAAGACTTCTATTTGGATCTTTTATCACAGCAATTAGAGTACCTGTTTCTCTTGAGACTTCTTCTGCAAGAAACAAATGGACATACCAAGTGAGTGTTGGAAACAGAATGGCTCAGAACATTCACTAAACCAAAAATAATTAGGAATCTTTCATTCTAGAGAACTATGTGAATTATTTTTTCTACTTCCTAGCTATTAATTAAGTTGCAAAGTCAAATCTATCTATCACACATCCATTAGACCAAAAGATTATTTATTTGCCATCCAAATGTTGCAGTTGCTCTTTACTGAAGCAATACAGGTAGGCCTGCAGAATGAAGCATATATTCTTAGATTGCTGTATATCTTATTTCTTTATAATTTTAGACAGACATTATACCTCCCCAAATATCATTGCCAAAAATCAAAGTACTTCCCTGGAAATACTGTCAATGGCAATTTTATTATCATTACAGATTATAATTAGAAATCTCACCCTATGGAAATGAATATAGATATGCATTTTCAGTGCCAGGTCTTGGCAAAGGAACAACTGAGTTAATATGACACGTCATTACCTTACCCTAGTCACTGGTACGGGAATTAATTGAGAGCAAATTTTGTTTTTGAACACCTGCACCTAGATAGTCATAGTCTGTTATGGCTTTCCAAGGGTTTTTATTAAACTAAATTACTCTTTATATACGAGTTGAAAGTTAGAGATCTCAGCACTTGTTATTTTAAGAGTGAAATAGCACTAAAAAAAAACGATATTGTCTTACAATAATTGAGTTGAATTTTCTGAGGCTTCATGTGCTACATTCTTCACTGCAAAAGCTTAGGAAGTATCTGGTGAACAATATTGTTCCTTAATAGAAATGGAAACTTTTAATTTTAAGGAAGGATGTTTTCTTACACTACCCAACTGGATTCTACACAGTGTTTTATAGTCAGACCAAGCCTCCTGTTTTAACTTCAGTCACAATTCATTTTGCTCTAGAATACCTCCTTAAGTACTGCAGACATTCTTTTCTTCTACAAGTGCTTATGGAAAAAATTCATCTTTCTAAATGTCACAGGGGACCTTAAAAACATGTTTATAATTGAGGATTTGAATATCTGAAGGGCATTGCAATGTAACACATCTATTCTGAATGACATGACCTTCTTGCAGAAAACAGAATTCTGATTGTTTATAATATCCAAATCTAGTGATTTTCCAAATGATTTTCTACTGTAGAATAATTACTTTTTGAAAACTTTTCCCCAGGAAAAAAAAGATTTTCTGGTTTTGTACCTTGTCTTTAGTCCAAATTAGTCTGTGTATGTGCGAAGTCTGGTGATTTGTCTTGGATATCTTCCTATCTGTAGCACACAGATGGAAACCTCCAGTATGGGTATAAAAAACTCCAGTATGAACAATGATAGATAAAACTTCCACTCAAGGAAATTTCCTTCTAAAATAAGTGGTCAGTGTCACTAAACTTTTGGGCACTTCCTTGCCTCTATTTTTCCTGAAAACTTGAATATTAACTGATGTCTTACAACAGTACCTTATAATGTGCCACTACACAGTTTTATGGACATGACAGTTCCTGTGAAGCTGGTATAATTTATGGAGTTATTGACTCTGCGAGATCGCTTCCAAAAGAGTTCAAATGAACACAGGCATTCCCAGTCTCCATTTCACATGACCTTCCACACTTCAAAATTCCCATGTTTTCCTGTCATTTTTGTTCCTCTTCCCTGTCTATGCATCAATGTTATCAAATCCAGTTTGAAACAATTTTTCATTGAATGTCTTTCTGCTGTACAGACATTCTGCAGTTTCTATGTTTTTTATAGATGTTGAATACGGCTCACAACATAAAACATTTTTAGTAACACCTTTCTGTCAACCTCTGGAGAGTTATACTGCTTTCTAGATAGAAAACTGCTGACTTAGGTTATAGTGGCTCAGCTGGAAGCAATGAAAACCAGCCAAGCAAAGTACAGCCAAGCTGATGTGATCTGCGTGTCACATACAAGTGGGAGCTAGTTTTTAGTTCCATAGCAGAACAGTCTATTTTGCACCAGATTTTATACATATTCTGAGCCTCTTCTAAGTGCAATTATATTTACCAGAATCCAGTGGCTAACTGGGTTACCAATGTAATCTATCAATAACAATAACAGTTTTTAAGTGCATTATCTTTATAACTGACACTATAAAAAAATACCCCATAAAATATTTGTGTTCTGAAATTGCCTAAAGAAATTCAATTTATAACACAAAACTTAATTTTTGTTTTCCTTAGGTCTCAGGAAGAGGAGTCTTTGTCCTTTAGCATAGAAATGCAGTCAGACCAGGTCAGCTGCAATACATTTTTAAGCTCTACTTTTTCTCTGGTTTGAAAAAAAATGCCTATTTAAAAAGTGGATGATTTATAGTCCTCTCCAGCTACTGATTATTACCCCTTAAATCTTTCAGCTAGAGACAAATGAAGCATACAGTGTCCAGCATTGACATTATAATATAGTAAAGACAATCTGTTAAATCATACATATACAGTAGTTAACTCTAATTTAGAGTATAAATCTTTGTGACAAATGATTGTGACATCATCCTCCCCTGAGTTTCATTGCAAGGAAGTGGAGCTTAAAGATAATGAAATGCTTTATGTCCCAGCAACCTTTTTAAGGTCAAGCAGGAGAAGTATCTGTATACTGCTGTGTGAGGGCACTATGATTAAGTTCGTTCTGGCTCAGTACTCGCTGGTACTGGGCCTAATCTTAATTTATTCAGGAGATTCCTACAAGACTTGATCTTTTGGCTTCCCCAGATTTTACCTCTCTCCTTCTTTCTGTCAGAAAGTTGAAAATAGCTCAGTATTTGGGAGCTTCTGAGACATGTTTTGTTTTTTGTTGTTTTTTTTTTTACCTTGGATGCAATACTGTAAGATTAATTATGCTTGTGATATCATGTAGTAAGTATTCAAATTGCAATGTCAGTATTAATTTTGTCATGTTCTATGACATAAATAAAATGAGCATTACAAGGCATAGGTGTACTTTGATGAGTAAGTGAAGGAAGAGAAATAATATAAAATTCCATGTTGCTTTTCTGATCAATATAGCATCAATAAAATTCAGATCAAGACTAAGTAGAAAAAATACTTATTTCTGACTAGTAATGGAAAATATAGTGAAATAGAATTTCAAGATTGCTCTTAAATCTATTTAATATTATAAATATAAATAGAACATTAGTGGTTGCCAATAAAGATCAAAAAGACAGAACAAGTGAGAGAAAAAGAAATGCAGAACATTCTTCCATCAAAATGCAGTTCACTGAAAATCAGATGACATCCAGAAATTGTGGCAATATTCTGTCTTCCAAAAAACAAAGCAAAAGCCTATTCTTTCAGCTAGAAATACCTTTTCATTCCACTGCTTTAAAACAGCAAGCACAAGTACCTGAGAGCTCAAAGACAAGTGCAGAAGTCGTGGGGGACTGGCCTTGTCTCAAACTGTCGTTGGGCTTTTGCCTATAAGAAAGTCTGCAGTGGGGAAAGTTAAGCAGACTCTGTCATAGTAGCCAGTTATTCTCACAAGGACAAATACCATGGAACAACTGATAACACACAAAGTGGTCTTTTTTCTTTTGCCTCCTGCATATCATCAAATAGCAGGAGAGATAACTATCACTTTGAAAGCCTCATGCAGGTAATGGGAATATTTTGAATTTTATTCTTCTCTCAAACAGATTGAAGTTGTTAGTAACCAAAAGGAATTTAAGGTATTTGCACTTTTGGCAAGACTGACACAAACTGATGCTCTAGTTGTGTCAGTAGACAAGGGAAGAGCCACTGATGTCATCTATCTGGACTTCAAGAAAGGCCTTTGACATGGTTCCCCATAACATCCTTCTCTCCAAATTGGAAGGATATGAATTCGATCAGTGGACTGTTCAATGGACGAGGAACTGCTTGTGAGCTCATATCCAGAGAGTGGTGGTCAATGGCTCGATGTCCAGGTGGAGATCAATGAGCAGTGGTGTTCCATAGGGGTCAGTACTGGCACTGATGCTCTTTAACATCTTCATCAATGACATGGACAGTGGGATCAAGTGCACCCCCAGCAAGTTTGTGGATAACAAAAAGCTGTGTGGTGTGGTTGACATGCCCAAGGGACAGGATGCCATTCAGAGGGATCTAGATAGGCTTGAGCAGTGGGCCCAGGTGAACCTCATGATGTTCAACAAGTCCAAGTGCAAGGTCTTGCACCTGGGTCATGTCAACCCTCACTATCAGTTCTAGGTTGGGGACGAAAGCATAGAGTACAACACTGACCAAAAAGGACTTGGAGGTATTGGTGAATGGCAAGCAGGCCATGAGCCAGCAATGTGCCCTAGTAGCCCAGAAAGCCAACCACGTTCTGAGCTGCATCCAAAGAAGTGTGGCCAGCAGGGCGAGGGAGGTGATCCTGCCCCTCTGCTCTGCACTGGTAAGTCCTCACCTGTAGTACTGTGTCCAGATGTGTATTCCTCAGTACAGGAGAGATGTGGACCTGTTGGAGATCTAAGGGATGAAACGCCTCCACTAAGAGGACACACTGATAGAGCTGGGGCTGTTCAGCCTGGAGGACTGGAGGCTCGAGGGACACCTGAGAGCGGCATTTCAGTATCTAAAGGGGGGCTGTAAGAAAAAAGGGGACAGACTGTTTGCAGGGTCTGTTGCGATAGGATGAGGGGAAAAGGTTTCACACTAAAAGAGAGGTTGATTTAGATTGGACATAAGGAAGTTTTTTACAATAAAGGGTAGTAAGACACTGGAACAAATTGCTCAAAGAGGTGATCGAAGCCCCATCCTTGGAGACATTCAAGGTCAGGCTGCACAGGGCTTGAAGCAACCTGAACTAGCTGTAGATGTCCCTGTTCACTGGAGGTGAGTTGGACTACATGACCTTTAAGGGTCCCTTCCAACTCATATGATTCTGTGATTGTATGAAATGAGAAAACAGGTCCAGAAATATCTTACATTCACAAAACATCACACAGACACATTGATAACCTGTTAAGTTAACAGGAAATAATTTGTTTATTGTAGAACAAATTTCTACATATTGTGAACAAACTGCATAGTCTCCACAGATGTCATCTGAACTTCCAAACGCTCATCAAGGAAGTTCCATACAAACACAAGGAAGATCTTATTTACTGTTAGAGTGATGGCGCACTGGAACAGGCTACCCAGCGACATTGTGGAGTCTCCATCTGAATGCCTGCCTGTCTGACCTGATGTGGGGAACCTGCTTTAGCAGGGAAGTTGGACTTGATGATATCTAGAGGTCCCTTCCAACCCCCATAGTTCTGTTATTCTATGATTTAAACTTTTTGTTTTTGACTAATTTTTGCAAACCTGCCATGAGCACAATAGGAAGTGTTAAATGGGTCTGAATGGTTCATAGATGCTCAGACTAGGCTGTATACACTCTTCAAACTCCGTCTTTCTCCAGGAGAGTAGGATTTTATGTATCTTGCTCAGTTTATTCTGTTACATTGTTATACATTAACCTCAGACAACCACTTTCTTATCTAAAGAAAACAAAATGGAATGTTTTTGTGGTTGGAAGAGAAATATTTCTTGAGACTAATCCTCTTGCTGAGAGATCAGCAGTAACAATCCATTTTCCAGAGATCTGAAGGATGGCAGACCTACTGAGCATAACTCTATTGAAACAAGCATTTTTGCCTCCCCTCACATTAGACTTAGGGAGAAAAAAACAAACAAACAAAAAAAAAACAACAACTAAATAACTAACATGCCAAATTGAAGTCATTTGCTTTAGTGGACAATGGTCAAGCAAAGACAAAATTTTGTGAAGGAAACCCAAGTACTACTTTTGCACTGAATAAACAGAAGCCAGCAGAAGCCAATACAAGTACTCCAGGCCAATTCTGCAAGGTGACAGATTAAACATGTTGGTGAAGTATTAGAATTTAATCCAATACAAGCCAATGAGATCAAGCATTTAATCAAACATATGTGAGTGCCAGAGAATAAAGAAAAAAAAAGGAGGCCAAAACTTCAGGTTATCTTTTAACTTCTGATGGTGTAAAACCATTGAGAACGATGGATGAAACTGCTGTAAGTCCCACAGATGTGGTTAAACATCAGCACTTAAAATTCAGTGCTGTCAAATATGCATGATCCCTGATTTGTTCATGTTGCAAACAACATGTCAAATCTGAATCTTCTCAGTTCTAATTTGAGGGGGAAAAATCTTCTGAAAATCTTCCTTGGCAAAGACATGTCTAGTTGTTCATGCATTAAAGCCAAGAACAGCCACTATCAGTTTTCTGCACCAGTTCAGTTTTCAGTGAAATACTTGATTGTGTATTTAAGCCTAGAATTAACTTAAGCACTTATTTCTGTGCCCAGAAAAAAAAAAAATCAAGGGTCATTAGTGATGTGTATGTGGTGTCTCTCATTTCTGATTGGTGTTATAAGCTTTTACAGGATTTTGCATTCATGATATTTCTGTTTTCAGCAGGGCAGGATGTGTTCCATTCCTTGAAGTTGACTATATAACTTGATATTTCCAGAGGTATGCCCAAGACATTCAGGTTGGGATAGTGAGTGAGAAGCTCAGCACATAAGGTATCCAGATATTTCCCTCATAAGACAGCAGCTGGGAGGAAGGTTGAAATATGTTTGGCTTCCAGTTCAGGATTTAGGTGTCTCCAGTACACCTACACTTTGCTCCACATTCCAAACTCCCCTCATAAATTTAACTGATAGCCGTAAGAGACGAGTATACACTATTATTCTCCATGAAGTCTTCAAATGTCTGTACTAACAACTTTAGGTAAAGTTGTAGGATGGATATGTAGTAAAACAGAGCTTACTAGCTTCCACCCTAGATGTCTTTACCTTTGCATCCACTAGTAGAGCTTGCTTGATGGGCTTTTTTCTTCCTCTGGAGTATAATACTGTTTTTCTGAGGCTCTCTACAATTCTAAGATGCATGCATTTCTCTTCTGAAGAAAAACCTCTGAGCCTCATGCAACAAGAAGGATTACATAAGTACTGAAATATCTAGGAGAAAAGTAATGTGTGAGCCCACAGATATTTACAGTATGTGTATGCCGAATTCTAACCTACTGAACCACAGGGAACTGTGCAGATGGACAAGGATCTCTGAACCAGCCAACAGCAGGAAAGTCTAAACTGATTAAAGTTTTATGGAAGATTTATGTGGTTTGCTATCTTTAGGGCTTTAGTTATATTATTGAAAATGATTCTATTAAACTGTAGATAGTCAATTGTGTTGGTATGTTTCATTAAATCCACTTGAACTATGAATGACTTTTTAACAGGGATAAAATAAATCTACTAAAGACAATTGTCCCTATAATCCTGAGATTGTCATGCCAACTTCTCATTTTACAGAGAAAGCCAAAAGAATTTCTCGAGTATAAACATGTAATAACATGCTCTTGGTGCAGACTTGAGAGCTGAGGAAACATGATGCCTTTCAGAACCTTTCAGAACTTCTGCTCCTGCAATTTTTTTGTTGCTATGAAACAGAATATTCAGAACTGAATACCCTTGATACCTTATACAGTCACTTCCAGAAAGTCTACAAGGAAGATTATTTAGCTAGCTAATCATATTCTCTCAGCTACAGAGGACCACAAGCAAACAGTTGCAAGTCACCTACGTATTCATGTCAGGCACTCAGAAGTTAAGGTAAGCCAAAGATACATACAACAGGTAGAAACAACATTAACTTGACTCCAGCTTGTATCCCCCCTTGTTTTGTGAATGGGTTCAAGTCACTTTGAAAAAAATCTCAGGTAATCTTGCAGTTTAAATCTGTACTACAATGCGTAAGAACAGTGGGGTCAGGAATAAGGAGGGCTAGGAATCTTGGTTCATTGTGAGGGCCAGAGGTACATGCTCAGTGATAGGACTGACCTTTCCTTTGCTACAGATGATCTCACCTTTCTGAGAGCTTCTTAGTACAGGCTGTTCTAGGGGCCAGTGATCTAGTTTAACAGGAGATTGCTCCACTAAGCTGAAATAAAATTTCCTTTCTTCAGCATTTCAAAGCCTTGCTACAAACAGCAAAGATGGTAGAGGTTCTCAGAAAGAAGTTTAAAATACAACATCTACATCTGTTACAGGGGAGTATTCAAAAATTGAAGGATTTTGCTTTTTTTTTCAGTAAAGCAGAGTATTTCAGAATGAATTCAAGTCTTTTTTATGGGATTGATCATATTTAGAATATAATCAAGCACGTAGCTCACAGATATTCCTTGCAACCTACATTATTCATTTCATTTAGTTTCTTAGTTTCTTCTGCTGGTGAAAATAATTGCTATTATTATAAATCTCTTAATATCCACGTCTTTAATTTAGAGAGAAAGCTGCAATAGTTTTTCTGAAATCAGTAAGAAAGGTGTAAAACATCAGGTATAACTTCTTGTTGCCAGTGAGTATCAGTTACACCATTACCATTTCTAAAAGAGAGCTGTCTGGATTGCTTTTCAGGACTCCAGTGACAGTGTTGTAATTTCACAATCAGCCTGCTTCCAGTGATTCACAGTTTGCATGGTTAGAAAGGTTTTCCTAATATCTAACCAAAATGTCTTTTATTGAAGTCCATTAGTTTTCAACCTAATGACATTGGAGAAGATAATTATCTATTTCCCCCTTCAAAGTAGTTTTGGAATACCGAAGTCTAATCAGATCTGTCATCAACTGCAATTTCTCAAAATCAGCTTCTAAACCAGTGTTGTCGTATTACTAGAAAAACTGAAATCTTGCCTATGTTAAAGTCCAAAGCTCACTATTGAATGAGTGGCTTAGTTCATGATGATCTTTTTGTTCTCACAGCCAGTGATTTGCAAATCATAAAATGAGTCAGTAAAAAGGTAACTGGAGGAAGGAAGCTGCTTGTCAGTAGCTAAACAAAGGAATCAGCATCTCAGCCCAAGAACTGAAAACATTCAAAAAAATCAAAAAAATACTGGGAACTGCTGATGTTCTATCATTTATGCTCAAGTTAGGTGATTTTTATTTACTTTGGGTGTGTTTACTAAATGCTGAAATAAAAGAACATGACTGAAGACATACAGGAATATTGCTTTTGCACAAAATTTTGCTGGTTAAAGTTCACTGTCTTTCATTTTAACCTACATAGAGAGATTGACCTAGGGGTGAATTTGTCCAGCTGTGCTATGGACTGAAAGTGAACTTATAAAACAGGAAGCACAAGTACATGCGGAACTCAGAATAGAAAAGAAAAAAAGGAAAGTATTAAAGGCTAAGAGACAATATCAAAGTCTTAAATGCATCAATCTTCTCAAAGGAGAAAAGAAGATTTAAAATGTGATTAGATATAAAGATCTGGAAAGATCATGGACATTCAAGTTAAGGAAAATCTTCCTAAACTGGGATGGTAAAAAATGAGTTTGAAAAGAGTTATGGCTCTTTAGGAAATGACTTAGAAAAGACTTATGGCTATTTCAAATAGAAATCATCAGTAGAATTGAATTTGTATATATCATACACAGTAAGCAAGTTATTAGAGTTTGTAGAAAAGAATTTTTGGAACGGAGAAAATCTTCACGTAATTGAAATTCCAACAGAAATTATTTTTTCCTTGAGGTTCTGATCAAAGTATGTGAAGGACTTACTGAAAGAATCAGTGTTATGGAAAAATTAAGCTCAGTAAAAATGAAAGGCTATCTTTCAAACTTCAGGAATGCTTTCTGTAACAACATACAACAGTATTCTCTGTGTCTGGCTATCATTAATTTTTCTTAAACTTTGCTACCTTTTCTATCTTTTTTTTCAGGCATCTTGTGTTTAGTAAAAAATACACTGCAGTTAAAAGAATAAAGTGAAAGAAATATAAAGAAAAGAATAAAGTAAAGTGAATAAGAAAAATAATCTGTTCAATTTAGTCAGTTATCAGCAGAATTGTTAAATCTTACAAATGCATTAAATACTATAAAAAAAAAATCATCATCCTTCATTAGATATGATGCGATCTCTGAAGAAAATATGTGGACTACGGGAATGCTGTTGAACTCAGAAAGAAAGGCAGAAAGGGAAAGAGAGAGGAAAGCAGAGAGGGAATTCCTTAAGGATTTATGTAAAGAAGGAAGGTTTTATTTTTTCCCAAGTACTCAAAAACAGCAATGAAACTCTGCCAGTGAAATCAGTAGGACTTGACTTCTTTGGTAACTGGGACTCATGTTGGCATGTACCAGAAAATATTCCACCAAACAAAAGAGAAGATAAAGTATATTTTAAAGTTTGTGCATTTTACAAATGCAAAACAAGGAACAACAACAGAAAAAAAAAAAACAAAAAAAAACACCAGGAAGTCATTCCTATTAATTCAGTCCTAGCGTTGGCCAAATTGCAACAGTTTACATTTTAAAGAAAGGAATAACACCAAGTGAAAAAATGCTCTTAAAAGGTTCTGGAATTTAGAAAATATTATTTGACTCCTGAAACTCCCTGAAACTGCAGCCTCTTTTTCTATTAAGCTCAGTGAGAGAAAATACTTGCCCTGCTTGCAGCCAAGCAGGAAGAATCCCCAGTGTCAAAATGCCAGGAAATTAATGTAAATCAAAAATCACAGTATGTGATTTTTGCAACTTACCTGCAAATATTTTATTTTTATATTAACTTATTTCAACCTTCAATTTTGTTTGCGTTTTCTTTTGAAATATAACATGGGTTTCATTCTATGCAAATAATGCTTAAACATTACATTCAAACAGCAGCAAAGTAAGTTCCTAAGTGAGTCAGGAAGAAAAAAAATTGTTTTATTGGAGAAATTCTAATAAAAGTGAACAAATTTCATATATGATAATATTCTAAAATTTGAAACTATATCTACTGTGGCACCGGGATTTTGTAAGTACACCACAAGTCAGATCATAAGCTTTAAAAATTATTTTTCTCTCTGCTTGGAAACAAAAGGCATTAAAATTGTTGTAGTTTTTTACTCCATTGAGGACTCACTATGCACTCAGCTGTCCATGTATATTAGGAAGCTGTTAAATCAAAAAGTAAACAAAATAACAAGACAGATGAAGCCTACACCTTACAGCCTCAACTATGTGATGTTGTCCCCAGAAGGGATTATTGTAATACACAAATTAACTCTTATAATTTAGAATAATAATAACTGCAAACAGCAACAATTGCTGAAATACAACCATATATCAAAGCTAAAAGAGTAATAAAGATCTGCTTCAGATTTCACAGGAAATATTGAGCTCGGACCTTAAATAAACTGAGGTCATTTTATACCACTCAGATAACACACAGGGGATCTGTATTGCTAATTACTTTCAATCTTTTTGTATAAGGTCACTTTTTGTTATGGTGTGGCTGCAGAAAGTCTATAGCGTACTATAAAATTCATGTGTCTGTGTGACGTATGTTTTTCACATTCTAAGAGCATACTTAGGTTACAATTTTACAAAACATGAAACCCTCTCACAGAAAGCTTCTGAAAAGTGAGGGCAGCTTTTGCAATCAAACCAGCTGCAAACTAAATTATTAATCTTTACTAAATTTTGATATTACAGCTCAGTCATTTTCTGTTGTCAGAGGAAGTGATTTCCAGAAGAGACACATTTAAAACATTTCCTTCTAAGTAGTCAAGCTGCCTTTGATTAGATTGGTGAAGCTGCAGAATGTGTATGACAGGACTGTAGGTTAACAACTCATTTGAGGCAAAATGAGCTATACAGTCACTGTGGAGTGTAGATTTATTGATAGATTTAGGAATCTAAATACTGCATAGGCAGCCCAGAACCTAACAGGTAATTAGTCTTGTGAAAAGGCACACAAATCAATAAAACAAACAAATTTTTCCCTCTTAAAGTTATTTTTTGATTAATCATCAATCATAGATGGAGGCAGAGTCTGCAAAGTAAAGGCAGTGTTTAGGTATTATTTTTCTGACTATAGAACTGGCATAACAATAAGAATATAAAATAAGTTCTTACAATCTGATGTGAACGCAAAAAATCACTACCATGGCCACAAAGAACATAATGAATATTTAAGAAATACTAAATTCTAATTAAATAAATGATTGAAAGGGACAATGTGCATTGAACAGGTGTTTGAATAACCATAAGTTCATGTCTAAAATTAATGGGCTACCTTTGTGCCAAGGAGTTTTTCAGATTTACGGTTGAGAAAAAGAAACAAAAGCTTGAATGAAACAGTCAGGCTCTGCAGACAAAAATATAGCACTTACACAGCTGGCTGTGTCACCCCTTCTGATTTTGTAGGATTGTACACTTTTAAAGCTGTACATTAAGGCTGAAGGAATTTTTTTCATTCACAAGATTTTTTGATAAGTTCTGGGACTGCTAAAATCAGAATTTTTTTTCTGCCCTTCCTTACTTCTCACTCAACATCAGTGTGTTCTTATTTATCTTTTTATTTTATTTGCAGTGGCTTTGAGAAAAAAACAGTGATATGTAGAAGATATGTAGAAGGCCATTTAAAGGAATTATATGAACAAGAGTGATAAGAAGCTTGAAAATGCAGCTATGCACTGAGCTAGTGAAACATGAGCTCTGTAGAGTGATTTACTTCTTGAAGAGCGTTATTAATCTTGCACGGGAAAGACAAAAGGAAGAAATAGCTATTTGATTAATTAGGATTTGATTAATTTGCCTTTTTTCTCTCTCTCTTTTTCCTCGTTCTTTTATTTATAGCTATGCATGAGAAGAAGTGATTTTGTCTTGGAAGGAAATGTATAGAAAGCAGTTTTGTCTTCAAATTACAATATTGTTTTTTCTCCCTTCCCATTAAGCTTCTTGAAAAAGCTCTTCACGCTGGACAAATTCCCAATGCCACTTCTTTCTTAGGATGTTCAAGAGCAAGGCAGCTGACAGGCACAGGATTTGCTGGTAATTTCTTCAATGAAAAAAATTGGGATATTATTTAAAAAATAAAGAAACAATACTGATGTTGTATAAGGCAACCAAAAAAATTGAAGAGGCATCATTCATTGTCCAGTTGAAACCAAGGATAGCAGTCTGTCTGCATCTAAATAACTCACTGAGGCTGTGATGAGAACCTTCTCAAGGTGAAATATATTGTTTGAGGATAACTTGATAGTCCAGCTGGCATCACTTAGAGTAATAACCCTTTCTCTAATAGGATATGGAAGGGTAAGAAACAGGTTTCTGCTGATTATATGTAATTTATGGTCACAGACTAAGGATACAAATGATATGACTTTTATTTTTCATACTATCTCCTAATGAGCATAATGTGTAAGAGGCCATCAAACAAAGGTTGATTTTTTTATAGAACTTGTTAATCACAAAAGTCCAGAGTTCCAAAAGTTTTTATTTCAGCACAAATGAGCCATTTAAACACCTTTGAACATCTAGTCTCAATTTAATGTAGGATTGTGTCTTTAATTCATGCTGAAGTAGAGAAGCCACTGATTTGTTTGAAAATGTAATACCAGGCGTGCTATCAGAAAACTAAGATGACCTACTGCTTTTGTATCGAATAATCAGTAGTCCGAGTTTTTAATAGCATAATAATTATACATTAAGGCTAAAACTTTCTATTTCAAAAAGTTTTTGTCCCCTGAATTTACAAGGTTCTGTTTAGGTTGGCTAAATAATCCTCAGAAAATTCGTGCCTCTCTCCACTGACTTTGTAAAAAAACTAGGATGACTTTTGCAGGAAACCTATGACAACTAAACTCCCACCTGGATTAAATGGAGTGGTATTAATTAGGTGAAATAAATTGGGTACTGAAATCCTCAAATATGTTTGAAAATCTCCAGAGATCATGATTCAGTAGTAGAATCCTAAATAGATAATTTCTTCTAAGACATAATGATGTTCTTTCAAAAATGTACCTTCCTCTTTCCTTTTCTTTCCTTTTCCTTTTCCTTGCCTACTAAAGTGTTTCAATCTGCTTTTCTTTATACCATTTCTAAGTTTAATACAGATTTTAAAACTGAGGACTGGATAAACAGTCTTGGAGAGAGTGCAAACACATTTGAAGGGACTGTGTTCAAGCCTATAGATTCATTTTACAGGCTCTGATTCAAGAGATATGAATAATACTAGCATCACCATGAAAAAGTTATTGCCATAAAATCCTTAGCAGATCTGACACTGGCTTTGGGTCTAAATTCAGTCATGCATTATACTCAGGAGTTCAATCAGTCAGTTTAGGGCAAACAGATGCATGTCAGTGATAATCCTGTCTTGAATTTTGTTTCCTTTAACATTCTTTTCAGCATATTCCGGTGCCAGTGTGGATGAAACAAGGTTTTCCATTCCAACAGTAGCAGCCTCTAGGCAGCTCATTTGCTCTGGAGTAATGATACATCGTTAACATCAAGCAGATCAGACTTCCTGGAAATCTTCCTGATGTGCCCCAACATAACTTGCCAGAAAGGCAGAGGGAAATTAGGTAAAATTTAAGATTAGAAAAAGAAATTCTTATTTGTTTAGAACTGAGTCTCAGGAGTGCACCCAGAGCTGTGAAGATAGGCTCAAAAACTTCAATCGCCCTTTACCTTCGAGACGCGGTAAAAGGAACTGCTTCCAACATTTTGGCTGAAGAAACAAGTAGAGGAAGAAAAGCAATCTGATATAAAAGAAGAAGAATGTGTAAATAAAAATTTTACCAAAATAGTGCATATTGCATAGCAAGCACCAGGAATATCCATGTGTCTGATCACAGAGAGACAATATTTTTCAATATAATATTAATAGATAATCATATAATTTAGTTTTGTAATTCGATACGATCCTGATAACATAGTGTCAAGAAAACACAAGGCCCTGTGCTCTCAAGTTCACAGACAAGATTTTCTCCATCCTTTCTACAGTATATTTGGCAGAACTGAGGAACCTTGGAAGATCTTCTTTACAGCACAAAGAGCTAGATCATATCAACATTTGTCCCCAAAGGATAATCTTAAGGAAAACAATGAGCAACATAATGTGTTCTACTACCAAACTGTAAGCTCTGAAGAAATGCTGAATATCTTGAACTATTCAGTATTTATCTTCAGCACAGTAGCAGAGAGGCCAGGTTTATAGTTTCCTCTAGAAACATAAACAGTGATATGCCCTCCAGATGCTGAAATCCAGAAGAAAGTTTGAGACACTCCAATGTTAGCTCTTGACAATTGCTTACAGGCTTTTTCACATTTCTAGTGCTAACTTGAAATATTTTACAGCTTTTCTTTCTCTTCCAAATTGCATCTCTTAATCTCAACAAACTGTCACACATTGTCAGTTTCCACCGTGGAAATGATAATGAACAGCTTCACTTTACAAAAACATATCTAACTGATTTCAGATTGGTGGGGATGGCAAAAATGTTTGCTTCAGTCTATGATGAGCATGTTTCTGCAGCTTGGAGGTTCCACCCCAGAAAAGTAAACATGCTCTTGGCAGTCGGAAGACAGCACCAGGGCTCTCTTCTAGAAGCAAGGAACTAATCATGGAGCAGATGCTGATTTCCTGCATTTCATGCATTGTTCCCTAAACTCTGGGTTGCCAACAAGGGTGAAGTCTCTAATGGCCACTTCTACACATAGTTGCAGGCCCCTGAGTGACAGCTCCTCTCTTGGAAACACTATTACAAATGCCATGGTTTATTTTCCAAACTTCAAAATGTGGCATGTGCCTACTCTTTCATACTGTATTTTAATTTCCATACATTATGACTTCTGGAATGGCAGCACATGGCTAAAACCTCCCACTGAGTTGAAACAAATAGACAGATCTCTTGTAGGTTCTCATTGGCACCTGTTCACGTGTCCTTGCATTACATCTGTTCACTTTCTGGTGAAGGGGGAGCATATGATTGTTGGCATCCAAATAACCACTCCTGCAGCAACTCAAAGCATGACACTAGCCTCCACAACAGTAAAATGCTGTTTCCTATAGGAGCTCTGAGAAGCAGCTTGCTGGTTATACGTACTTTCTTCTGGGCAATAGCTTCCCCTGTACCAGTAATGTAACAGGAGCTCAAAGAAACATTTAATCTAGGCTTATTGAAGTGCTATTGAATGTATTTTTCTTATCTTTTAAACAACAGTTGTGAGTTGGGTTTCAAATTCCTTCATCTCCCTCTGAAATTCAAGCTTTTATAATATTTTCTAATAGTTGGTGAATTTAAAAAGTATCATCAAAACACAGATGGCTGGCAGATCTTGGTGCTACCCACAGTCTCTGTTCCATAAAATGCAGTATGGAAATCTTTCCACTGGACTCCAAAAAAAACAGAAAATCATCATGATCATGAGGCAGAATGCAGTTATACCAATGTTTTGGAGATATAGAATTAAATAAATGAATCACTGAAGGAGTTCAAAAGTACTTGGTTGTGTGCAATGTGGTAGACAAGATTGGAAAGGTGAAGCACCAGCACACGATGTGAGGCCAAGGTCCCTACCTGTACGCTGTTTCTCTCTGCCCTCCATTTAATTCTGTTTGTGAACAAAATCCCAGATCATGAAGGACTCACTGTGAAGTCAAAGTAATTCATTTCTTAAATGAAGAGGACAATACATTTACTATTCTCTATTTTCCAGTAGATTGTTGCAACTCATTTACAAAACTGTAAATATTAAAGTAATGACAGCTTTTGATGCAATAAAACAGATGGCAAGTCTCTTATTACATTTCCCCTATAAAATCTGAATCCTAAAAAAATGCTTACTTCATTGAGAGTGAAACTAGATGCTTTCTCATTTGCCCACGCCATAGCATAATACTACAGAGATCTCAAGCTGTTCGACTTTTCAATGATATATTGGAAGGAAAATAATGATATAATTTCTGCATTTTTTTTTGTCTTGTGAAGGAAATGAAAATTGAGCTTCACACAGGCACTGATAATTTAAGAGTCTTTGAATTAGTCCTCCAAAAAATTACTTTCTGAAACTTGAATTCTGAGCAGTTACAGTAGAAAAGTAAACGCAGAAAATTGAAGTAACTTTATAAGAACCTAGTAACTAAGTCTGGTGGGTGTCATGAAAAATTCAGCACTGAGCACACAGGAAGGTGGTGTATCACCTGTCAAGTACCACAGCTACCAATCACACCTGGAGCAGAAAGTGGTGTTCAAGATAAGAAGTAACAGAGAATGTTATCATTACCATGCTAAATTACAACAGGTTACCAATATTTATAACTAATTAAACTACCAATGCAGCCACTGTAATGACAGCACTTCCAATACTAATATTGAATTTTTCAGAGAGATTTCTGTGTATTGGATAACAAAGTCCTGCAGCATATCTGTAATTTAGTTAAGGTATGTTTATTTACAGAGATCGAAAAAAGCTATACAAATGTATTTTCAAAGAGAATTTTCTTGCACAATATGCAGTAGCATACAAAAATCTGTAGTCCTTCTTGACCCTAGGTAGAGCTGCTTGTTGTCAACCCTTCTAAAATCAGGTATATATACACCCATAGTGATGACTTTCAAAGATGGTTGGAACGTAAAGAACTTGTAATTTATTAGCAAACCCATCTGTTCTTTTATAATGATCTGAGGAACACCAGTACAGTGATACACTGGCCCACTTCCATCACTGTATACAGGTTTGGAAGAAAGAAATCACTTTTGCAAATTAAATGCTTTGCAATCAGAATTCTGAGGATTTTAGGCAGTTAAGCAGCTCTAAAAATCCAGCCTTGTGTGATTTTCCAGACACCTTGCATAAAATCAGCCACCAAGTCAGGTTTAATAGTCAGTTATTCCTGGCTTCTAGTTCACAAGCTATTGACGATTCCAGATTACCAACTTGAAAGATTCCTTTGAGTGATTAAAAATGGAATATAGGACAGATAAACAAAATAGACTTGTACCTTTAATTCTAATATAGATATATCCAGAACTAAATTTTCACCATTTATGTTTGCCTACTTACACCCATCATCACTTAGTATTATTTGTCCTAGGATAAATTTACAGGTGGAGAAAATATTCTCCAAATCCTGTGCAAGAAGCCACACCTGTATTACATTAACACCTGCTAAATGAGGGGAGTCTGTGCAATGGGTTAAGGATCCAGAAGGTATTATCACTCATGGAGGCTGGGGATCTGCTAGAAGAATACGTTATGAAGCATAGAAGCACAGTTATGTTGATCTTACTGCTGCCCTGCTCTATTGACAGCAACATGACTAATTCATAATTTAGCCCTTAGCCACTTCCTTACCTCAGTGTAGATGCATGTTTTTAACTGCAGCTCAAGACAGACTGCTGTCATGGTTTAAGTTAATTAATAGCAAACCAGCAAAATTCATGGGGGTAATTAGATGTCAGTGGAAATCCTCTTCCTTTAAAGTTTCCACCAGATTTAATCACAGATGTGCAATCCCATTCTTTAAAAGCCGCACTGGGAGTTGTGTTTGGGCATATATCACTAAGCAGTACCTCCTGTGCTCTCCGTCCTGCTGCCTCTATCACCCCAGTAGGAGGTTACCTGTCCCCCTCTGCACAGTGATGAAATTCCCTTTCTGCAAACCATAATCATAAGTAATGAAATTCTTCCAAGATAAGTTCTTGCCTGTCCCTTCAGTGCATTCTTTTGCTTCACAATGCTATCTAAAAGATTAATTTCTTACCACCAGCAGCATGTATTGGAGATATTTTAATTACAAATATGGGCTCTGTCATGCTCTGGATGGAAAGTTGAAATAGAGCTTTCTTGCTTTGTTTCCACGTTCAGCTACAGCAACGGGAGCTGAGAAACCAAGAAAAAAGATTATGCAGTTTACAGAACGTATTCACAGGAGGGAGAAAAGAAAGACAGAAAGTTTTCTTTCTCTGTGTTTTTCTCTCCAGTAACATTTTATTTTATTTTATTTTATTCTGATTGATTCTTGAGCAGTATATTTTAAGAGCAGCCCTCTTTGGTTATACATTAGTTATGGCTTATTTTTAAACTATGTATGTATTATATATCCCAGTGCTTAAGGGTTATACAAACATTTTCCTTTTGTAGGAATTTTCCCATGTAAAATTATTATTTTATTTTGTTTTGGTCACTTTTTCTTATCTTCTAGCTCTATAAGATAAACAAGGGCAGCTCTTTTCTGTGCCAGAGAATTAATGAGTCTGTTTTATGATAATACCAGTGTGTCTTAATTTTATATAACTGTCATTTTTAATTGCCTAACACTCATGGAAAAAATCCCAAAACTTCAAAGTAACCATGACAGAAAGATAGCCTGCCTTTCTAAAATTCAGGGCTTAGCTTCATCTCACTTATTTACTGGAACATACAAAGTTATTTATAGTTAATATTTTTGAGGGTTTATTTATGTATTTCTTTAACAGCTTTATAAGTCACTACTTCACAAATCCTAATTAAATATACAAATTCCTGAATTCATTCTCTAAACTTATATCACCATGTTCTGCTTAATTAATAATGAACCTTTATGAAAATTTGTAAAAGATTTAACTAGTTTTGTTGTTGAAACCATCCAGTGCTAAAATGCCAACTGAAATTTCAACAATTACAAGTCTAAATGTAACAATTTCTATATGAGCATTAACGTACACCAAGTAGTAGCATACACTGAACAGTAACAGGCTATGTTTATTCATGGACAACAGATAGTCTTCCGCTGCTTGCTCATCTTGTGGGCAGTTTGAGAATTGCAGGCAGGAAATGTAATTCATAGCAGGTGGATAGCTTTTATATCTTGTCAAATAATTTTTTTTAAATAAGAAGAACCCAAGACCACTTCAGAGGATCCAAAATATTACTTATGAACTTTGTCTCCATCTAGACAACTAAACTCAGAAAAGGAAATTAGAAAATCTCTATGCTTTTTCCCATCATAGAATCACAGAATATCCCAAGTTGGAAAGGACCCACAAAACCCATCTAACTCCTGGCTCCACACACAACTTCCCAAAATCAAACTGTATGTCTGAGAGTACTATTAAGACACTCCTTGATCTCCATCAGCCTTGGTGCTGTGACCACTTCCCTGGGGAGCCTGTTCAAGTGCCTGATCACTCTTTAGTGAAGAACATTTTCAAGGAATCAGATTGCTTGATTCTGTTCACGGACCTACATTTTTCACTGAATGCTGCAAATTTTCAAATGGACTGTATAGAGCTGCAATTATATACTCAACTCAAAGAAAAATTTGATTGTGTCTCTTTACCAGATTTTTATAAAACCTCTCTTATCAGAGAAATATATCCCTCATTTCACAGTCATGCCTTACTCATGTCATCACTTTTTGGCAGTACATAACAATTGTGAACAACTATTTTCAAGGATTAAGTGCAGGAGGAGTAAAATATCATAAAAAATCTCTGATGAACGTCTTGAAAACTCTCTAAGAATTGCAGCCACTTCCATCAAACAGTCTGATGAATTAATTTCACAAAAACAAGGTCAAACATCCTACTCTGTTTATGTTTAGCTGCTCTTTGTTTTTGTCATTCTAATAAAAAAATATTTTTTAAAAAATAAAACATGTTGATTTTATACAGTGACTATATTAAATATTTTATATGTGGCCCAAGACAATTCCACTTCCCTCAGTGTGGCCCAGGAAAGCCAAAAGCTTGGGCACCCATGCTTTACAGTGTTCTGGTCAGAGCACTGCCAGGTCTCCCAACTTCTGCTCTTGGCAGGATGTCCAGGTTCATTACATTTCTCTTCCTTCCCCATCCAGGACTGAAGAGAGATCAACTTTCTTGCTTCTCAACCAAGTGTTTCCAGTAACCTAGACAGAATAAATGTTGATGCGACCTCCTTAACCCATGTTCTGATAGAAAAGGTAAACTGGATTTTCAGATTTCATGTGGTTTTCTTGTCAACGTGAATCAAGGGACGTCCTGGCACTGCAGGTTCACTTAACCAGAACACCAAGTGAGGCAGCAAATCCACTGTGATGGGTCTGCAGTTTCCCCATTCTCTTCAGTTTTTCCTCTAATTTGTCAGAGGCCTTGTTGTCATTGTCCTGCCTGAAACTCAGTCAACATAGAAAATATCTTAAATTCCACTTCAGAGTGTAAAGTCTGCACCTTTATTCAAACTTTCTAAACTTCCAACTATACACAAACCAGTATTACACAGTTTCATTGTGTCACATCTCCAGATTATATAAATTTGAGTTGTTCTGAGGAGTATAGTTGCAATGATTCCTACTGTCCTAATACCTACAGTACAACCCCATTAGAGTAGTATGGACAGGCTGTGTACCACAGATATTGATTCAGGGCAAGGGTGGGGTGTGCAGAGCTTCCACCATCAAAAACCAGCAACTCTGAGACTGAAATTAATTTTGCTAATTGCCAGGTAAAGATATTTTATCAGTGACTCCTCACATTTCAACATAAAAATACTACGCTCATCAAGACTTCCCACATTATGATTCTGCCATGTTCCTAAATTTGGCAACTAAAAACCTTCCTACTCTGTGTTGTACAGCCACACTGAATAATTGTGTAATGGAATTGAAACATAGACCTATCTGTAAATGGCTTCGTATTCAATCTTTTTAAATAAAAGCCTATTACTTATGAAACTATAAATACTTCATTAGCAGAAAATGCACATACTTCTAGTTCAAAACAATAACAGATCATTTTGTTAGTTGGAAATTACTAGACCAATGACCAGGTTACAAAACCTTTATGGAAAAAAAAAAAAAGGAAATGTTATTCAGCAATAGTTAGTAGCTTTTTCAAGAAAAATAAAATGGAGTCCAGATTAACTAAGATTTCAGAGTCTTTAGTTCATGTAGTAAATATAGGGCATTGGTCTGGGAACTGGAAGTTTCCACAAGGAGAGGTGGTGCACATCTGCTCTGTACCCAAGGAGAAGGCCCAGCCCAAGACAGGGTCTGTGCCTGGCAGGGAGAGATGAGAGGCAGCATGGAGTGACTAGTGAAGCTTCCTGCAGCTCCAGTAGCTCTTTTCTCTGGCATTATGGGTGTCATTTAGATAATAAAAAAATGACTACCCCATTACTTCCCCAGAACACGCTTATTGCTGAACCACTGAGGAACTGGCAAATTGCTTTAAATTTGCTCTGCTGAGAGCTTATTGCTCACATGGGACTGGTTCTTCCTCTACGATTCCAGCTGTTAAATTGCCTTCAAGGACACTTTTCCAAATAAACATTTGCTGTAGTAACTTTAAAGGAGTGGGGAGGTGATGTGGTGAATGTTGCTGCAGTTCAAACTGTGTAAGATCTGGAAAAATCCCACTTTAAAAGCATATTCACAGTTGGAAAGTCAGGAAGTAAAAATACATTCTTTAATTTTCAGTCTTTTCTGAGTGAGCTTTACTACTAGTTCTACCATCCAGGACAGAAATCTGCCCCACCAGGTAGAGGATCGTATTTTCAGTAATGAAGAATGGTTGACTGTGACTCCTCTGATGAGCATAAAGAGCTGTGCCATATCATAACAGCTGGTATATGGGTATTATGATAATTGAATACTGGGCATTAATTCAGTACAGGGAGGCAACACCAAAAGAATCCTGTAAGCATCTCTCTCTATTTGCCACAGCTATCAACACACTGATAGAAAATTATCTTTGAAAATCCAACTTCATTAGGAAAAAAAATAAGCCAGTGAAACCTGTTGTGCAAAGAAGTGAAGACTGAAGTCAGAGGTGAAGTTACATTTCTATTTTAAAACAACACCTTACACAGAAATGAAAATGTGAAATGAATATCCTTAATGTGTGGATGTACTCTTACATAGGTTATTATCAGTGAATAGCCAAACTAAACAGCTGAAGATCACTCATTTGGAAAAGAAGAGTGAACTATTTGGAGCTTAAAATTCTCATGGTACTTTTTGTAAGTTCAATATCATTTTCAATGGCAAAAGTAAAGAGTAGATTATTTTAAACACACTTTTAAAAGAACAAATAGATCATTTGAATAAATGACTAACCACAGGCAACATGATATCTTAGTGCTATATAAACACTACTGCTCATCAATGCATGAGACAGGAAGGTGAGGAGGTAATGCCCTCAAACATCAGTGTAATGGTCCTAACACTAGTCTTGCATTCATTATGTTGATAATCTATTAGTATGTAATGATTTTCAGACACTGAAAGTCAAACTAGAAAGGGTAGGTGTACAAGGGAGACAGTTTACAAAACTTGCAAGCGTCAAGCACTGAATTACCCACCAAAATTAACCCTCTGAATACTTTCTGATCCCATAAGTAACAAAAAGCACATCCACTGGCCAGGGAAAACGTTGTAGAAAGGTCAAGCCCCTGGAAAATAGTGCTGTTCCTAAAAAAATGTTAACGTTTTTAGCTCTGCAGCTTGGAGGTAGAAGTAAGAAAGAAAAGACTGAACATAACTTTTTCCTTTTGGTCTTACTGCAGTAGTGGAGATCTGGTCAAGTAATTAAGCAGCAGATCAATACCTTACTCAGCAAAGAATCTAGGTACTTTGTTTGTGCTTTTGGTTGCTAAATATCTCCTTTTACTCAGCTATATGGATATCCTACCGTGTTTATGTAATTTAGGTACAAATACACAGTCTTAGTGTGAGTCACCAGAGTCTTCCCGATGTGTTATGAAATTCACTGACTTTAGTCCCTAACTATAAAACAAAGCTAATGCTTTGCTCTCAAACAACATTCTTGATTTCCAGACAAGCTTACTCCATTGTATCCTCTAGCGTTCAGCATGGCCCCTCCAACACAGGGACCTCAGATATCATTGCTTTGTCTGCCAGCCCTGGAAACAGCATGAAGTCATTGTAATTTGATAGGAAAGTCAAGTAAGACAGCAGTCCCTTAAGGCTCCTCTGATATGTGGGATGTCTGGGGTGCTTGATTCACTCCTGAAGTGTTATGCCCCTTCCCGATAGAATGTAGTCCACAATGGGCTGTGCAGGAGGCAATAGCACAGCATCAGCTTAAATAAGCAAAAGTCCAATCCTTTGATAACAGGATTTTCATTGTTTTTGTCTTTTCTCTCTATGGTTTCCCAGAGCAGTGAGTTCAAGCATCACCATTCTAAAATGCAGTTACTGATCAGAAACCCTCCACAGCAGCCTGATGCTTATGGCCAGCTCTCAATAATCTCTGAAGGGTTTATTGCAAGAAGAGATTCTGCCCTGGGGCTGAGTGCCCTTTGCCTTCTGTATCACACGCTAGAGAGTATCAACACTGCTGCTGATCAACTTGAGCAGGACTGGGACTAAGAGCAAGATAGCTGCTTTGGGGGTAGCAAAAAAACTGAGCTAAAACGTATTGGAAAATATAGCAAACAGGGCTACCCCCAGTGGCACTTCAAAAAGCAGAGACCGTGGTGTAGCCAGAGGTCATCAAACAACTATGCTGAGTGCCTCTGCACTGCACTCAGAACCTGTACAAACAGCTTTATCCATCCTAGCTAGGCAACTTGCCTGTCAGAGTTGAATGCATTTGTACTCTGAAGATAAAGATAACCCTTTTGTTAATTTCAAATACTTTTAAATAAGTTAGTAGGAGTGCTTTCATCTCTGATAATGATTTCTAGGCCTGATTTTCAAAAGAACCTGACAGTAACTATGAGCTCTCTTTATTTACATCAATATGTGATCTTCCCAAATAGTCAGAGTCTGGCTGGAGTACACCTCTTAACAGTAACAAGCATACCTGTCTTCCCCTCCTATCTATATCCTTATTTAATATGGGCACATGATCACATGCTGACTTGCAGATCTTCACTGCTTTTACTTATACTTTTTCTAAATTATAATTACACATTAAAATATGTAATTTTCTTCTTTTCAGTAGCTCATGCATTAAGTGTACAACAAATCAGTTTTGCTGTTATTGCTCATGTGTTTTCTTTAGGTTTCTTGTTCTAGGAACAAATGTTTTGTAGACAAATTAGATGTTTTTAATCCCTAAATGCCATCTCTTTAAAAACTGGAAAGTTCCATCCCACTCTGCTACTGGATCCAGGAGAAATAAACCACAGCCACTGATCTCAGAGAAGAATTTACACTTCTCTTTGAAACAAAAGGTAGTGGTAATAATCAGGAGGGTTATTTCAAAAGTATTATAAAGATATTGACTATACTTAGTTATTTTAACACTCTTTTTCAGTTCCATTTTTTATTTTTTATAAAAAACAGAAGTAGCATGCTGCTACAAAACTGACATTTTTGTATGTCATCTTGCTGCATACCACTGCTCCCAGATTGCTGCATTAATTACCTTTGCAACATTAAAAATGGAAACAAAATGTAGGTAGGAGAAAGAAGATTTGAAAAATGATGGTGCAGGATCCATCTCTGATACTTTTTTAATTTCTTGAAAAAAAAATTTCCTTTACACATTATACATGTATATACACATGTAGATATATCTACATACATCATCATATCTGTAGGAAATTTTTAAATGCTTGTTGTAGTTTGGATCATCATACAGTTCCAAAGGCAATACTGAAGACCCATGGGAAGGACCCATAAATCTGTGACAGTCCAATCAGTAAATAATTTTGGGATACTTCTCTTGTAACCTAATAGCATATTTCTTGTTTTACTTGGACATTTTCTGGAAGAATTCACTGCACACTTTATTAACTGAAGTATATATGAAGTCAGGCATACAGTGTATATGGCAGGGTGAATATTTTGGCAACACTAGAGGAGACATGTGGAAAGTTTAGGAGAGACTAACTGACAAATAAATGTGATGCCAGAACATTCAAGCAGGAGTGATCAACAGTTAATGAGTTAAAAGACAGAAAGTGTTGCAAATATTTGGTTCTGTGTAGCTGCCTTTCTTGAGGACATCTGTTTCAAAGCGGTAGCAGAATGGCAGTGACATGGAAATGCTGTGGAGCCCTGAATGACCAGCAGGGTAATTATTTTAAATGTAATCATTAAATTTAGAAAGCTAATGACACTAGGTCAGTTTCCTGGCAAATTCCATGCCTTCAAGACAACAAAGACTACAAAACTCACACATTAAATCTATCACGTTGCACTTCTTGAGGCAGTAACTTTGAGGGAAACAAGCAGCCAAGGAAAACCTTACAGGAGAATCACAGAATTCCTGATTTAGGCTTCATCGCTGGGGAAAAAAAAACATGAGCAAGCATTTTAGATCAATTGTCTAAAAGCCTCATACTCTGTTTTGGGATGCCCACAAAGCAGCACTGTGCCAGACCCGAATCTGCTTTTCCCTTGTCTCCTGCTCAACCAACACAAACCTGGTCTAGTGGCTGGCGACCCTGCATTCAGCAGGGGGGTTGAAACTTGATGATCTTTGAGGTCCTTTTCAACCCAGGCCATTCTATGAGTCTATGAAACCCTGCAGCTCACTCCCCGGTGCACAGTCCCTGCGCTCATGAAAGCAGCCATGATGAAGTCGATGCAGGACTTCATCCGCACTGCCCAGCTGCTGGGACACGCTTCTGGCCACCATTTCCTGTTTGCCTGTGCCTCCATCAGGCAGGGGCTTCACTCTCAGTCCTTACCTAGACGCTGATTTTCAAGGAACATAAATATCCTAATATTCCTTTCAAACAAGACCACACACTTCATTTATTGGATCAGAGGGTGATGTCCTTGCCTACAGCAGGGGGTTGGAACTAGACGATTTAAAGGCTCCTTCCAACCCAAACTACTCTATGATTCTATGATCAGAAACTACCAGGGGAAGGACTGACAGGCAGATGGCTAGGCACACAAATAGGCTGTACTTTAGTCTTGCTGTTTTAGTAATCCAGGCTACAAATACAACAACGTTGCACACAAACCTTTGACTTTCTTCTAGTGTCAATATTTGCTTAATGGATATAATCACTGTCTGCTACCAGGGTGATAATTTATTGTTTATTTACCTACCTTAGTGCTCATTTTATCTGCTCCTGCTACATAAAATCTGGGAAGTTTTCCATAAGATCCCTAAGTACCGGGGGATAAGACCTTTTAGACTTTTCCTCTGTGATCTTTTTGAGCAGAAGGCAAACACTTCCACCAAATCACTGAGCACAGCTTTCATTCATCTCTTTCATAGCACTTTGCAGCTCTGTGGACTATGTGGAGCATTTGGCAAGAACATTCTTCACAGTATCTGCCATCTCCTGTACAGCAGGTCATCTGGGGAGGCCTTGCAAATAGCATATTGTAATAGTGAAAGGGAGATGTCATAAAAATGTGAAAGCAGATCTCTTCCTGTTTGTCTATGAAACTATAAATCTTTGCTTTTTTTTTTAATAGGAAAAATGCACTTGTAAAACTGGGTCTTGAAAACATACTACAACAAAGCAAAAGGAACAGAAGGTAAAGGTCAAAATTCATCTTTCCTGTTAGGATCAGAGTGAAAACATCATAAAATGCAGTCTGAGATGGAGGGGAGAGGCTTGCTGCAGGTGGTGGCAGCTCTGGTGGGACTGGCAGTATGGGGAGCAGCCAGCAAGGCATCAAAGCCTGCTCACCTGGCTGAGACACAGCCAGCACATTCTCCCTCATGAGCACACATTGGCAGTAATCAGTGATAGATTAGGAAACAGAAAGTGCAAATAACAGCCAAACATAAAGCCTTTAGGCACTTCATCTGGTAGGCAAAGTAGAGATTGATGTGCTTCATTAAATTACCAATTTTAGTATGCTCCAAAGGGAAAAAGCACACCATACCTAAAGCCTGCAGACAGATGGGCAATGCAGAGGTGAGGAGTGAATTGAAACAGCCCTGAGATTAATGGTAACACATGGAATGTCCTGATAGGCAGCTGGCTGTTTCCATTGTCAGCTGTATCCCTTGCAAGTAGGCAGGACCGGGCAAAACGCCATTGCGTTCCTGGTTACTTTCAAAATTGGAACAAAACCCTGATACTCTTCAGTGCTTTTGTGAAATGTCCACCTTTGGATTGAAAAGACAAGGTTTTTGTATTATTCTCCTCTCTCTGTATTTCTGTCTCTCTCCTTTCAAATAAAAATTGCTAGCACAATGTCGGTCTCAGAACTCTTGCTAAAAAGAAAAAAGAAATTGAAGATAATTGTCTATTCATAAAAAGCTTTAGCTAAGTGGCACATTCCTGCAAAAATTCATTTCTCTGAAAATGCTGTAACTGACTCAATTTTACTTCATCTGTCCCAAAAAGAAAAGAGGATGGCTTCAACTAATACTGGTCCTGGAAGACAGCAGGGAGGGAGGAGCCACCTTGGCAAGGATTGCAGGCTGGTCTAGGTCAACTGGAACAGGAAGTGGCGAAGTTCAGAATCTTCTCTGAGACAAGAAAAGGTGAGAAGAGAGTTAAAATTCTCTACACTCTTAGTGAAGACCCAGCTCCACAACAGATTAGAGAAATGCTTATTTGTTAGTGTAATTTTGCCCGTAAACAATATGGGACAAACTAGAAATAAAGGCAAGGCAAAGAAGCTGGAACTCTCTCCATTTTATGTGCTGTGTTGTGCTCTATTTGCACATCTGCATGAGTAATTAAGCTAAGACAAACAAGGAAAATTTTAAGGGAACTTATGAGAGACTTAGTTTTTGAATGATAGTTTGCACACTATTTTCAATGGCCAAAACAACAATGTATTTTTAAAAGGCTACACTAGGGGCCAGATGCTGCAATCACTTTAACTATTAAAATCATAGACTTTGACTCTAATGAAAGCAGAAATTATCCTTAAGTGAATGATTAAAATTAAATGATGTTCTCAAAGTATTTACAGACTATATTATCACTTCAGCAGGAAGAATAAGAATCCACAAATTGGATAGCTGCAAATCTGGCATTCAAAAATACTCCACCTCCTCCATCTTCCTTTCTCCCCCACAAAAATCATCATTAAGATTTCCTTCTGAAAGAATTCTGGTATATTTACAGAGTGAAAACTGACTATTTTTCATGCCTACTTTACACAGACATACCTATTCAATGGGCAAGACCACATTTATTTTTCAAGTTGGCAAGACTGCATCCATTTCAGAAATGTATTTCCCAAGGTTATTTTTTTCTTACAATTGATTACTAAGATGCACTTCTGGAAAGACATTTTATGAGGGGCATTTCCAGAACTGCCTGCCTTCCTTCTGTTGCTTTGGATGCAGGACCTGCCAGTAACATTTCATCTTTTGTCTTTCCACATCATCTGCTGCTATTCCTGTCTTACAGTAAGGAAAATCTAAGTTAAAAAGGAAAAAAACAACACAACAATAAAACTTCCAAGAGACTAGGTGGGTTTCCAGCTTCTAATTTTAGGAGCAAGACTGAAAAAAATAACAGCTTTGCATAAGTAGTAATGGGGAACCAATGGCAAGCCAATGTTTCTGTGCTTGCAGGGATGAGATGGAAGCAATAAGGCAAAAAAAAGAGAATACTGGCATTTCAAAAGACGCATCTTGAAATTAGAAGAAATGGTATTTCTTGCAGATACAGTGTTTTGTACTTAGGATGCTACATGTACAACAGCTGCAATTCATCCCTCCTTGTTCCCCCTCCATGTGCTATAGGATGCCATCAGTGTCCTAATTTTCCATCACACTGAAAGTATCCTGACTGCCTGAATGCATGCCAAGTCCCGTGGAGCTGAAGCTGGAAATCCAAATTACCAGAGCTTTACTGCTATCATACCCAAATTGTCTCTTTCATTCTGTCACTTGCAGGTAGGTCTGGATTGCCATAGAAATGCCTGCTGAAATCAGAATCCTATAGAGGCAGAGTAGAATTAAAGAATATACTACAATATTCATTCAAGAAAAATAAATTTGTTTTTAAAATAAAGCAGTCTTTCATGGCTTGAGATTTATAATTATATATAATGGCATGACAAGTACAGTCAAATTTGGTGTGATGAAAAATGCGGTTCTCAAGGAGCAGCACAGCTTTGTGGAAAGTTGTAAGTGTTCCCTTCACAACTGCAAAAGAGTGCCATGACGCTCTCAGCAATTGCTGGGAACATGCTCAGAAATTCTCAGTACTGAGCAGCAAAAGAGCTGTTAGTGTCAGATATCTGCACAAGAATAGCTACATGTAGTCTGACAGCACTTCGACATTGAACTGCTTTGGTGAGCAAGAGGCTCATCAAGCCCTCATAGGAAAAAATCTGGAAAGGTTTTAGAGCTCACATGAAGGCACATGCCTTGGGGAACCGTGTGTTCTAGATTTTCCAGAAGAGCATCAAACTCTTCTTTCTCCAAGCCTGTAGTTCTTTTGATTGCCAGTAATTAGTATTTAAAGACATTATCCTTTGGCCAAGTGCAAGTTTAAGTTCTTAGTAATTATTTTTCTTGTATTTTTATGTTTCCAAAAGTGTCCAACTCTGTATCATGTATAATACAATTTTGGACTATGACTAAATTTCCTAGCCTATAGTACAGTAGAAAATGGCTTTATAATAGATTATTCAAAACATCAAGGATTTCATATTTTTATGCTTGTAATAATGTGAATTATGGTTAGCTATTTATGGAAACTTTGAAGTGGCATCTGAAATGAAGATATTCAATAATAAAAAATAATTGGGTTGACAAAGTTAGCCATGTAGCAGCAGATAGATACAACAAGACCTACATAATTCTGTAGTAAGTAAAAAGTGGAAGAAACTAATAGCTGCTCCACAAAAACATTTACCCACCAGCCTGTTAAAAAAGCATTCAGTTGGAGGCAACACATTTCAGCAGAACATAGTGGAAGATATTTCCAGAATTGATTTGCTATTTCCAGGCATAACACAACTTATGGACAAGAAGTTGAAGTTATTAGAAGTTAATCTCTATCAGTAGTCATTCAAAGACAATTACTAGCCCATGTTCATTTTCTTTAATGCAGAACACTCAAGTAGTACATGAAATATGAAATTCTGTATTCAAAACTAGTCCAGCTGGGAGGAAATAATCTACCTTGAGAGGAGATGTCTTTATTCCTACTGAAGTTGGATCTCTCTAAAGAAAACAAGTTCAGAAGGTGATCTAAGTAAGGATGGCTTCACAGACATCTGCAGTTCATGCAGTAAAAATATTTTCTTAGAAAAGAAATTTCCAGTGAATTCACACTACAGGTAAATCAAATAAAATCAGCATCCCTTTTCCACCTTTTTTATAGAAAGGAGTTCACACTGACACGGATGGCTAGTTTGAGGCAGAAAGTGATAAATAGGTCTGTGAGGGGATTAAATGGACTCTCAGGCAGCATGAAGCCAAGGTTTCCAAGCCCAAGCCAGTTATGCATCTTGTACAACCTCCTCAGTTTAAATCCTAATTGAAAGAAGGTTTTGTTGCAATGCAATATGAGTTGTTTGTTTTGTTTTTTACATGTTTTCTTTTGTGGAACAGTGAGAAAAGGATTAGGTTGCCTGTTTATAAAAGACTAAAGACCACAGAACTGTTGCATCTACCTGCTGTGGCACTCAGGTCGATAATACCTGTCTGTTATCAAAGCAGAGATATGTGAGAGAGAGAGATGAAATTTCAAATCAGTATAATGTCTGATAATACACCTGGCCAAGAGACAAGTGTGTTAACTTCTTAACATTCACTGGCACTGTCTTTCAATTTTACTTCCTTTTCCTGCTTTCCTAAAGTGAACATACATTTATTACCACCTTTTACCTGTATGTGTCCTGTACTTTTGGCCAGCAGCTCTGATCATCATTCAGATAGGTCAGAGCCAGATATCTGCTCCTCTAGTAGTAGGAAATATAAAGCAAAGATATATTTTGTTCACGGTCCAGTGATATAGGCAAGTTCAAGAAATCCAGGAAGGCAAGGGCATGATATGGCAAACTTCAGAGGCAGGGAAGATGTTCCACAGCTCCTCAGATACATTTGGCGTCAGTCCTGTCGTAAGCCTCAGAGGCTGCGCTTGAGAAAACTCCTTTCTTGTCTTAATTGCTGAATACAATCTGCAGGAATCTTCCAATGGTAGGTTTGGTTTAAAAAATATATTTTTTTCAATAAAGCTCCTAATTGATGAAACCCTAATTGTGCCACTCATTTGCCAAAACACTTTTACACCATTTTGTAGTAGCATTCAGTATATCCACAGGAAGTCAGCACTCCGATATCACACAATTTATCAGATCAGACAGCTTCTTTCCTATCTCATAGCTCTGCTCCAGCTCTTTCCTCAATTTCTTTTCTATGCCATTTTCTTCTCCTTCATAGTCCTCTTGATCCCATACTACTCACATTGCCTGAAATATCCTTTAAAATGCAGAGTAAAGAAGTTGCTTTCTCTCCATTCAACTCCTACCAACCAGACAAGGTTAATGCACTTACAGTAGAAATGCTGCACAACCTCTATTTCAAAGAAAGTCAAAAGCCATTACTCCCCAGCTAAGCTCTCTTCCAGGTGGACAGCTGTGTGTTGCTGTTCAGCTTGTTCATTGCTGACAAACAATAGAAAGAAGCCTTCCCTTCCTGCTCACATTATCACCACTAAATAACTTCTGGAAGCATCATACAGATTCTATTTTAGTTTATTTTCCCATTGGATAAAGCACTGTTTGTTACATATTTGTTTTGTAAATTCCATTTTGATTCCAATTAGAAGGCAAGTTCCTGCAATTTCCATCATAATTACAATAATCTACTTACAGTCAGTATGATGACTACAGAAGAAGCAGCTGTGCTACATTTGCTTTATCCTGGATGGAAGTCTTTAAACAGATAAGTATTGGAAATAGTTCTACAGTCACTCTTTTTGAGACAATATCCATGTGCAGTAGTTACTTGATGGATTGCAAGCAGTAGTATCTCTGTAGCAGGGAAGAAACAGTTTAAAATGTGAAATGTGTCTATGGATGTATGACAGTGATTATAAGCAGAGATCATTTTTCTGGTTTTGTTGTTTATGGAGTAGATGGTATTGAGAATGCTTATGTTTTCTTGGGAAATGACTTATATGGGTAGGCACACATTATGGATTTATTCACTATTGAATTTTGTGCCTGTGTAACTCAATTGAGTCCAGAGTTAGAGCAATACAGCAGTAAATCAGACTCTATTATTCTTAGCTACTTATACAGAGTCACAAGCTGAATTCCCTGTGATATAACCAGGAATATGTGTGTGGGAGGGTGCTTTAAGAGAGCCCTTCAGAAAGCACCATCAATCTTTCTGACTGTGCTCACCTGGTCTCCACGGTACTCTGCAACTGTGAGCTTCAGCGGGTGCTACAGCAATGCATCCTGGCCTCCATCAGAGCAGAAAAGCTGCTGCAGAAAAAATATAATTATTCAGTGCTCTCTCTCACCTATAATGGCTTCACACTTCATCAACACAACATGTCTTAGCTGTAAGACTGGTATGAATTAAAGCAGCATAAGAAAACCAAAAGACAGCATTAGGGAGTGAGGTAGATTTTGTTTTATAAACTCTCTAGCCAGATTCATTTTATCCATTTGTGCTTATTCCCTCATAGTTTCCTTTCCCTCACACTCTCACCCCTGGTAGTCTGGTCAAGATTAGTTGTCTGCAATGGCTCTAGCATTAAGCCTTCAAAACTTTTCAGTTCCTCTTGACTGGTGAAGACAAAACAACTTTCAGATAGATCTTGTGTGTACTTCAGGAGTTGCAGTTGTTCGAGGGTGGCCCTTTGCTTCAAAATTGTGTGTACTTCAGAGTCCAAAAATGTCAGGCAAGGTTGCTGCTTACTGTCTGCACGATCTTGTTTGAAATATATTTTTGAAATATATACATCTTTATGTCTATCGTATATTTTTCCATCAGGCTAACAAGAAAAAGAATGGCATATGTGATGAGCAGTAACCTCGCTGTCCCCATACAGTATTCAGAAACCAGGGTCTTCCCCTAAAAAGACAACTCTGCTAGGCTCCTGGTAGAGTGCAAGCCTTTGGGAATGAGCAAACTACATCTTCCTCAATTTGATTGACTGGGAAGAGTCACTGCCATCAAAGGTCTGTCTTTTAACACACACAGCGGACTTAACATACATATATTTTTTAAGTCTCCTCAAATATAGCTTCCTCTTTAAAAAATAAATAAATAAATAAAAGGATATATTTACAGCTTTTCCAAACAGTGTCCAGGTTTGGACATTTGATTTATACTCACATTTAAAAAAATAAAAATAAAAATGATTTTTCACTAGTGCTACAAATGTATGAAATCACAGGGAAAAGGCATGTCGGATTTTTAATTACTATTGTTTTTGACAGTTTTTAAAAAGATTTGAACACAAATATGACACTAATTAAATCTAAACTTTTATTTATGATTTTTTAATGCATGTTCAAATTTCATTTGCACTGCTTGTATCTGGGCTTAAATTTCTCCATGAATGTCTTTAAGTCTTTCAGTTTCATGTTAACTGCCTGTCTTAGTTTCAGCCGGGATGTAATTGTTTTCATCAGAGCATCTGGTATGATGCTATATTTCAGTTCTAGGAGAAAAACAGTATTGATAACACGTTGATGTTTATAGTTGCTGACTAAGCCAAGGCCATTTGCAGCAAAGACCCAAGGAGCTGGGAGGGAACAGAATTAGAATAGCTGAGTTAAACTCGCCAAAGAGATATTCCATGCCATGTGATACCTAGCAGAAGGAGTTTTGTAGATGGTAGGAGTGCATCTTGCTCTCTTCTGCTGCTTGGGTGGCTAGCTAGGCATCATTCTGGGAGTGGTGAGTAATTGCTTGTACCTCACTTGTTATATACATTTATATATATATATAGTCATAACTATTTTCCTTTTCCTTATCTTAGTAAACAGTTTTATCTTAACCCACAAGTTGAGATACTTGGTTGTTTTTTTTTTTTAATTCTCTCCCCCATCCCACTGGGAAGGGGGGGAGTGAGTGAACAATTGTGTGGTGCTCAGCTACCTGCTGGGTTAAACCACAACACTGTCATTTACTAAAGTTAAAATTTAAGGCAGTTGTTCATTAAGTACACGGTAGTATGATTGTCTCATACGGGAAAAAAAAAACAACACAACAATATAAACAAAACATTCTAAATTGCTCTGGTTACCATTAACAAAATGTTTCCATTGCACACACCATTTAAAGAATCACGATTTATTTGCAAACGTCTTTGTGTGGAAGTATTACAGCAGCTAATGTGAAGTTAATGACATAGAAATTGACTGCTTAATAGAATAAAAAGTACAAAATTTTCATCAGGATTCCTCACCACAGAAATGTGAAGTGTCCAAATATTTTATATCACTGGACTGGATGAGTTAAATCACTCAGATTTTCTTAGTACATAAGTTGAAGTCAATTTCCCACAGCCATTGGCATGGGATTTGTTTGTTACCAACTCACTTAGAAAGCCAAATGTGCTCTGGACCAAACAGAGGCAAAGAACCATTTTTTTTCTTAGTTATAAACCATATACATATGATTTCTGTCTGTGTACTGTTTTCTATTTCTTAACTTTCATAAAGGCATAGAGCTGGCATTAGGTTTTGAAGCCAAGCTAACAGGCTCTACAGTATGTGGGAAATGTCTGCAGCCAAGCAGAGGGCAGCTGTGATCCCTGGAGGTCATAAATCTGGATCCTACCTCTACATTTAAAAAAGCATCTGTGGGTATTTTGTATTCCAATTCTATTAATTAATTAATTTGATTATGATGTCTATCTTGTGCACCACTTTTGCCTTTTGATGAACAGGGAGAGCGATAATCATCGTAAGGAGAAATAAAGATATGAAGGAGCTTATTGTCTGAACTTCCTTATATATAAGGTAAGAAATAAATGGAGTGTATACTCCTTTAAGTAATGTAGATAAATAGCCAGTTTTCTGATATTTTGCAAATGTACCTGTCTGCTGCCATAACACAGCAGAATATCCAAAGTAAGGACCACTCTGGTTTTGGCTGTATCCAGAGAAATTGAGCACTTGTGTTTGCACCTCAGCTAGCAATCTCTTGGCTTCTGAGCTGTTGTGCTTTTGCAGCTTCAAGTAAAGAAAGGCCTTATTTCACCCCAAACTATGATTTTCTTGGAAAACTACGTGCGTAAACTCCACAACAGAGAAAGAGGAACACCTGCCAAGTGTTCAGTGTGCTGCTCCCTCCACATGATTTATCAGACAGTTTGTTTCTGTCTAAGCCCCTGCTTTGGCTGGAAAATGGAAAGCATTAGCCACACCATCTGGGTCTGATGAGAATGAAGCTTTTCAAAATGACATAGCCCTGGCCTTGCAAGCACTCAATCACTTGTACCTTTTTCAGCCTCAGTCGCTTCAGTGAAGTTGATAATTTTTTTTTCCTCATAAAACCACTTATTTTCTACAGAGTGATGCTATTCTATCACTGAGTGCTTTTGCCACATGCACACATGCTGGGACATCACATGGAAGTGAAGCAAATTGGTGACAAGACCAAGTACATAGGACCCCACAGAGGCCTTTGATCTACAGCTGGTAGAGAATTCCTGACTAATGACTACTACTCAGAGTCATGGGAGAGGCTAATTTGTTGAAAACAAAGTTTCCCAACAAACTCTCACTCAAGTACAGGCAGAGTTTGGCTGGCAATCTGTTACAGCTTATTGTGCAACTTCTCACAGATGCTGACAGGCTTAGCATTGCCTGGTTCCAGGGCAGTTTCACCATGTGCCATGCTCTGGCATTGGAAACCACAAGCTTCCACTATTTTCATGCCCAAATCTCAACCACTACAGGGTTTAGGAGCCCTGATATAGGAAAGGGTGTGTAACAAGGTGTCTGGGAGACCCACAAACCCCGGAACAAAGTCATCTTGCCCTTCCATCTGGAGGAAGTGGCAGAAGGCTGAGCACCCTGAGGGCTAAGACAGTGGACTGCAAAGCTCCAGGATCATTTGTCACTCCGTGAGGACTCCCAGCTCCCCAGCAGTATTAACAGGATGCCATTAGTGGCCTTGAAACTCCACCCAACAAGCTCAAAGATTCAACATCACTTTTGAAATATTTGAATGTAATGTTGTCATTAAGTTAAACAACAACAACAACAACAAAAAAAAACCAACAAAATACAACAAAAACCATACAAACAAAATATTTTTACTCCCCTCGGAAAAAAAAAAAAAGTAGGAAAAATGTAGAATTTTAAAATTTCTTAAAGAAGATAATCTGATTACTTACTAACTTTGGAGCAAAAGAATGGCAGCTCAGCACCATTCATTATATTAGAAAGTAGTAGGGGAATAGAAGAGGTAGGGGGACACCATCCCACCCAGAAAATAGATATCTGGCCCTTCCACAGCCTCCATCATAAAACTACAAATTAAGGGAAAGAGAAGAGGGGGAAAAATCCTTATGGCTAATTTTTTTTATCCCCACTGGAATAGAATGGTCAGTGTCAAAAGCTTGAGTTAATATCATTGTCTTTTTTCTCACTGGCTGAATGTTGTGGGTTTCATGATGCAAAGTGTTGATTCTTTCTACTGTGCTCTAAACAACCTCCTCTAAAACAGCTTTACATGGATTTTTCACTAGAGGCTGGATCTCCATCAACTCTTTCGTTTCACTCTAAGACCATATTTGCTTGCAGCAAGATGAAATTCACTTTCAAGGTGGCAGCTTACAAACTTAGTAGAAATTTATCTTTAAATAGGATTTTGATCATTTCTAGGAGATTTGGAATGAAACACCACAAAACATTTACCTTGAAGAGCTTCAGTTCTTAAATCAGTTTCCCCAGAGTATATTTACAGTAGCTATCACCAAAGATAGCTCATTGCTGATGAGCCTGAAATGAGCACTTCAAGTCTGTGAGACAGAAAGTACATAAGCAATCACATTTATGTCATCTAACCAAGCTAAATAGCATAAGAAAATTTTAATTTGAATTCTGTCAAGAGCTAAATTGCAGGGTTCACCTGTATCAAAACTAAATCAGATGGTGATCATTGCTTTTGCATTTCTTAAATTAACGTCTACAAAAAAAAAAAAAAAAAAAAACCACTAAAAATTCTGTTCACCTCAGGAAAAACAAATTTCAAAGCTGAATGTCATCATTATTTCAAATTACTGTGACTTTTGATACAGAAAGCAATATTTGGTAGCTGCTGGCTAAACTGTGGCCTTTTCACAGTCATCTGCAAGAAACAGTAAGTGTTGATAAAATATGGAACATTTTTGTAATGTTAGGAAAAAAAAATCCCTGATAACAGATGGAACGTTTTTTGACATTCAAATATACATTTTTTATATGGGGCAGTGAATAAGAAGTGTTATCTTAATAAATAGTAGTGCTTGCAGGTAGCAGGTAGTTTCAGATGTCTTATTTTCTGCAAAATAGTGCGGCTTTATGTTATTAACATAAATTAGAAATTGCTAGTTGTTTTCACTCCATACATTGCTGTGCATAAAGATCTCTTACACAATAAGACAGGATGCTCAGCTGTAGAATATAGGATCACTGACATAGAAGTAACATTTTTTACATGCATGTTTTAATGAAGATGCCCATCACACTCTGTGAAATGTGATCTTGAATGATGCGTATTAAAGGAGTGGGTTTGGGGAGGGAGAGAGTTGAGGGGAAAATAAATTCTAAAAAGGATAAAAACTTTTCACAGGAATTCTCCTTTTTGAGATAAAAGTTCCATCCACAAAACATTTCTCCAGATGAGTGGTATTTCCTGTGGAAATAAAAAATTTAGCTGTCTTTATGCTAAAATATTTCTCTCTTTCCACAGGGCATGTATCACAGTTGGTTTACCTAAGCTCCAGGAATTTTCTTCTGCTTTTTATAATTTTCCCTGGGAAAAAAAAAAAAAATCAAATCTTAAGATTTCTTCTTGAAATTTCAGCCTTGCATATATTGGCTAAATCTCCAGCCTCCCCATGAGAAGCAGGAACAATGCTTGGCTCAAAGCTTGTTCCGTGGCACCCATCCAAGGCATGACCTGCTCGACAAGCTTTTAAAGTTAATGGTTGATTACCATGAGTACAGCAGTAAGAAGACAGACATGCTGTTCCTCCTGTTGAATAAAATGTGGGTACCCCAACAGCTACCGTCATTGTGACGAACAGGACATGATATCCCTGATAACTGGGGTAGGCAGGAGTGCTCCTGACAACCAGCTACTGCCACTGGAGAGGATAAAAACCCAAAGAGTTCTGAGGAAGAACAGGTACCTCCTCCACCAAACTTCAGCTGTGCAGGTCAACGAGATGTTACTGGCCGACCTGCTGCCTCCCCATGGACCAACAAGACGTCTCTGGATCCTTTGGTGGTGACTATCCCTGCTCTGTAAACCATTTTCTAGAATTTCTTTCTTTACTGTCACAAACTTCCCCATCTTCCCCACATTCCTTAGTAGCTTAGAACCTGTAATAAATCATTGGACAACATTTGGCCTCGTTTGGTGCCTTAATCTTCCTCTGAGTATATATATATATATATATACTCAGATATATATATATCTCCTCCATTAATTGGAGCAAGACACCCTCAGTTAGCAAATCACAAGAGTATCACTAAAGTTGATACTGGTTCCTGTGTAGTCTTTTCCCCTGTCACAGTCTTTGACTTGCTTTCAGTTTAATCACAGTGGTATCTCTGTTGTAATCTCTGTCTCGATCTAATGAATAGCTTGAACTCCAGTTTTTATTGATGTTAATGCTGTAGCCACAGCCATTTCAGGTGACAATGGTCTCCAGAGTACCTAGTGAAAATAATCAGATAATAGGAACATTTTCTGGGGTAGTTTTCTTAATTTGTATAAATTCTTTTATTTAATTAATTTTTAAGGCATTATAGGCAAGAACTACTCTGGGATCATTAAAATAATCCCATGAATTTGAAGCAATAGTGCTGTTACACAATTTCATGTTGCATAATCCAATCGCTTTACTGAAATTACCCGCTTCCCATAGCTAAACAGAAACTGATGTGCAACCTTCCACTTCCCCCCCTTCAAAAATAAAACTAAAAAGAGTTAGAAGACCATGAGAAAAAAATCTAGTCTAGAAAGCAGAGAGAGTCTGTATCACAACTGTCAATTCAATTGTTTCACTGCATTGTGATTCAGATGAAAAATAATTCATTTACAAACAGATATTGGTTGTTCCTTTTAATGTTTGCTAGAATCTGGGTGCAATGAAGACAGAAAACTTACCGTGACATAATAAAGAGAAACCACATGGTAACAAACATGTATATGGAAAATCTTGCACAGATGTAACCATATAATTATATAGAAAAATCAGAGGCATCCAGTATAAAGCTACAAATCTAATTTGATATTACACCATTTAATAAAATACATACATCAGTGCATGACAGTTGAGAATTACAATGATAAATGTTGAGTATTCTGGTTAGAACTGTAGCATTTGTCCTAAAATCTTTTGCAAGACACTCATCCTGGATTCAATTTCAATTTACCCTAAATCTACACATATATACCCCAGCCAGCATTTCCACTATTTCAAACATGTATATATATATACGTACTGTAAATGTCTTGCCTGGGTAGCTTCTTCTAGGAATCTAAATCCAAAGAGATGCTAACAGAGACTGTCTATCCCCAGTCTATTTTAAGCACAACTCAAAGTGCCTGATAAAGAAGTACATTCACTTTTTTTTTAATGCCTGACTCACAGTATGAGATATTGGGTTAATAACAGATACTGGGTTAATGAAGATTCATGCAGAAAATCAAATGTAAGCATCAAGAACTTCCTGTAATCAGATATTAGAAGTTATTGTTTCATTTCTTTTCCACTTCAGCAGCAGTGAGAGAGAAAGAACTGGTAATTACCATACAATTTTCTAACTGTCTCATACAGTCACAGCTGAGCCCTCACATACACAGCAATAAGCTCTTTTTTGAAACTAATGATGGCTAATTAGGGAAAACAAGACTCCACAAGGAAATATAAAAACTACCACAAAACACCATTCCACTGAAGAAAACTATATACCATGACTACCTGTAATATGAAGTAACGAAAGCTGTCCTTCTAAGCAGATTAGATATGTGAATCAAATGCTAATTTTAACTCTTATTTCAAGTAAGATTATTAATAATAGTAACAGTATGAATCTGCTGGATATTCTGAGCTGAGGGAAGTCCTATGGTGGAAAAACAGAAAAAATATAATAATTATTTGAGATTTAAAGAAAATATTTCAAATGCATTTTAGGAAACACTTTTAGGGTCCAATTCTGAAATTTGGAGAGACAAGAGAGTCATGAAAAGAGATATATTTTCATTGAGTATATTGAAGAAGATATTTTCAGGAAAAAAAATGCAACTGTAATATACCACTTATGGTACAGACAAAACCTGTCCCTACAGAAAGATCATGTCAACTAATGAACGACTTTGGAGGCTGTGTATCTTCTCTCAGGTAATGCTGAGTCAGCCTTATACTAATATTGTATTTCAGGGTTCATTTTCAGGGTAAAAACTGCATCTATAAACCCATTAAATTATATTTTTAAGCTCAAGTAATTCTGTTATCCCAGTATCTACCACATCATCTCCATGTTAGAAATTATACTTGAAGGCAAATGGGACAGAATAATTGTTGCCGATTCATCAAGTAATCCTCCAAGAAATAAGTCTTTGCAAGGGTAGGGACAACATCACTACCACAGAATCTCATACATCAGCTATATATGTGTATATATTTATCAGTATAATTTCACAAATTTCAATCCCTTCCTGTGTCAGAGATCTGAGCTTCAAATCTGGGATCTCTAAATGCTATGTGGGTTTTCTAGAGATCAGTCACCCCAGACCAATCTGCTGTCTGTCTCCGAAGAGAGAAGTGAATATCCAGACAAGTAAAAGATGGAAAATTGCAGAATTTTTGGCTTTTGGCCAGGCTTAGTGTAAAGCTTCACATCAGGAATTACTATTTATGCTATGGAAAATAAGGAAATTATTCAAAAGAAGAGAAAAAATATGTAGCGATGAGGGGCAACTATTAGACTGAATGAAATGCTTTTTTCTGAATTTTTTAAACAAATGAACAAACAAACAAATGAAAACAGCTATGGAGCTCAGGACTCTGAACATCACTATCTCAGTCAAACTGACAGAGCCAAAATTGGAGTCATCATCACACTGATTTCAGAGATGCAGATTATTTTATTGGAAGAACTGTCTGACTTCAGTGTTTAGGGTAGTGTTAACTGCATAGCAGTATTTTACAAAACCTTAGCTGAAGTTTCTTCCATTCTGCTGCAAATGACAGAAGACTGAAAGCTTAGAAGCTGACTGGGGAATAATGCTGAACCTCCCATATCATGAAGCAAGTTCAATTCTATAGTACATCCAATACATCCAGCTTTCTGTATCTACCAGAGATCAGCAACTGCCATTAGTGTTTTACAAAACAAATAAACAAAAACACAAAAGCAAACAAGCAAACAATAAAAAACCCACACTGATCTGGAAAACTGCGCATCCTTCTGGTTGTCCACTGGCAAAATGATTAATTTAAATAAAAACAGAGAAGGCTTATAAGGCTGACTAATCAAAAGGGGTCTTAAGAGGACCCAAAAGGAGATTACATTAAAAAGAACATAGACCAGAAAAATATAATGGCTGTTTATAAATACACTAGGATGGTTTTAAATAGGAGGAGACAAATGTTATATTATTTAAGACAATGATGGTAAAAAAAAAAGATTTAAAAGATTAAAGATTATAAAACCCCAACATCTGTCTTTAAAGTTGTTTCTAATCATCTGAGAAGGGAGTTCAACAAATACAATTTCCCAGCCAGAGGACTGGGAAAGATCATCACATCAATTTTAGGAATGATATAGTCTAATGTGTGCAGTATTTGCATAATAAGTAGGCAATAAAAGGAAAAGGAGGACTGCACATTGCTGCTCTATAGTAAGAATGAGATTAAGGGTCATCTGGATATGGTCATTTTGATTTCATTACCTGTTTCTGTACCAAGCCTACAGGACAAAGGAGACTTGCCTAGTTCACCAACTCATGCAAACAAAGAGAGCGTAAAGGATCAGATCTGGCTCCCATCCACCTCCTTTTTAAGGCTCTCAAACTAAGACCACTCAGATTTGAAATCAGTCATTTCCATTCATAGCATACCTCACTGCAATTGCACTGCAAACACTTTCTGACCTTTCTTGCAGCTAATGTATTCTTTCTCCTAGATGTTACTGAGTCATAGGAATGTATTTCATAGGACTGTCTGCAGTCTTTCCAATATCCTGAACATAAGCATCTGGCATTAGTCTGGAAGCAGAACACCCCAATTTTCTCACATTTGAATATGAAGTTGTTCCATGGAAGCAGTGCACAAAAATTTTGAGTTGCTTAGAGAGAAAAGGTCACCTATGATCTGAAAATAAGCATCAAAGATATGCTAAAAGAACAGATGTTTTCTGAGAAAGCACTGAGATCTACAGTCTATCCTGATCCATTAAGACATTGGATGAATAGAATAAGAAGCAAAATGGATAAGTTTTAAATCATTATCATAAATAAATAGAGAACAGAAGCTGTTCTAATTATGAATTCTGAAAGTACAAACAACAAATCATTAGGTCTGCCAAAACCAGAACGAAAAGCTCTTCTAAAGCATTAGGAAAAAAATGATAATTAAAAAAAAAATCACAAGAGATATCTGATGCCAGGTGAATGTAGTCACTGAGACAATACTGAAATAAAGGAATACTGCCAATCTCAGTAAGTATAGAGACAGAAACTTATCACTCACAATGATCAAAATCATGATAAAAGCAATAATCAGCATGCTAAAGGTAGCTTTCAAGGGTACAACTGCTGAAGAAAAATATGACCTCAGAATATAATAAAGCTGCACTGATCTAATGGAGTTAATGGACTAAAGGTAAGAATAGAAATATACAGTGTTTCTATTGACATTTTGAAGCTGGTTGATTCAGGAGATACTATGGAAAACTGAATAATTATATGTAGTTCCAGACAAATTTATTGAAAATATAAAACAGATGTACAAAGTAACTGTGGTACTTCAGTAATTACTGTAAAAAAAAAGTAACTCAAGTTGAGGGAAAACCACCACCTTTAACCCTGTTCCTAAAGCAGAAGAGATCATTTCTAATGTGTAAGGAAAAGCAAGCATGATGTTGATGGTCTCCATGTAAGCTGCTCACCCTGGGCAGATGACATCACATCACCAGCATGAATTCACACAAATTTGTTTTATGAATCATAGAATAATAGAAAGGTTTGGGTTGGAAGGGACCTTATGATCATCTAGTTCCAACCCCCCTGTTGTAGGCAGGGACACCTCCCTCTAGACCAGGTTGCTCAAAGTCCCATTCAGCCTGACCCCGAATGCTTCTAGGGAGGGGGCATCCACAACCAATCTGGGCAGCCTGTTCCAGTGTCTCACCACCCTCACAGTCAAGATTTTCTTCCTCATATCTAGTCTAAATCTACCCTCTTCCAGCTTAAAACCATTTCCCTTGTCTTGTCGCTACCTTACAAAAAGTCCCTCCCCAGCTTTCCTGTAGGCCCCCTGCAGGTACTGGAAGGCTGCTATAAGGTCTCCTTGGAGCCTTCTCTTCTCCGGGCTGAAGAGCCCCAGCTTTCTCAGCCTGTCCTCATAGGGGAGGTGCGCCAGCCCTCTCATCATCTTCGTGGCCCTCCTCTGGACCTGCTCCAACAGTCCCATGTCCTTCTTGTGTTGGGGGCTCCAGAACTGGACACAGTACTCCAGGTGGAGTCCCATAAGAGCAGAGTAGAGAAGCAGAATCACCTCCCTCGACCTGCTGGTCACATATCTCGATACAACCCAGGATATGGTTGGCCTTCTGAGCTGCAAGCACACACTGCCAGCTCATGTTGAATCTCTCATCAGTCAGCACTCCCAAATCCTTCTCCTCAGGGCTGCTCTCAAACCATTCTCCACCCAGCCTGTACTTGAGATTGCCCCGACCCAGATACAGGACCTTGCACTTGGCCTTGTTGAACTCCATGAGGTTGGCATGTGCCCATCATGAATTCATAATAATTTCCTATCTTGATAATATCTGCAGTTGTTACAGATTTAATGTAAAGATCAAAAGGATGAATGACAGCATTTTAGAAATGAATATGAAAGTATATGTTGAAGCAATGCAATGCCATAGCTGTATGTTTTATGTCTAGACTAAGATGAATTTCCTGTACTGTTGGTAGATGACAGGCATGCCCACAGCATGAGTATGCTTTCCTGTGTTTTTTTCTGGGTAAAGGCATTTGCTGAAGAAGTGCTGGAGGCAGCTGATAATTGAATATTTTCAATCAATTTCAATATTCAACAAATTGCATAATCAAATGGAAGTGAAAAGCAAACAAACAAAAGTACATACACACACACACACACAAAAACTCAACAAATAAAGCCCCACAAAAGCAAAGCTTTGGCATCTGCTGCTTGATGGTACTTAGCTGGAAAATTAAGTAACTATTTACTACAAAACAGTATGAATTGAGTCTACCTGCAAATTACAACCAGGCTAAGAAAGTTAAAGCAAATGTTGACTTTGATAGAAGTTAGCAAAACTCTTCTTGATAAAAGTCTTTGGGAACTACTACTTTAGGAAGTTCGCATAACATTCTAGATTAAATATACCATATATTGATTGAATCTACTGAGCTTTTAAGATACATTGAAGTCAGAGGAGTGCGCAAAACAATAAAGTTGAAAAAAAATGAGGATAAATTTACTGTGTTAATGAACTAGAGTTAGATCAACAGGAATGCTTTCTACTGGCCTGTGTGCTGACCAGCACTGTTTATGGCACATAGTTGGCCTGATCTCACAGAATGCTAGAGAAAAATTCTTTCCCATTTTTATAATAAAATATTGCAAATCAAGAAAACATTTTTATTACCTGTAATGCCATCTTAAAATTTTCTAATTTTGGGGGGTTAAACCCAAATGTATTAGAGCAAAGCATGAAGCAAGCACACACACAAAAATAAAATAATTACTTTCAGTGGCTCCTGTACAGACGCAGATTTCCTCACTGACAAGGACAGTCTTCTCCAGAGATGATGGATGGCTTTGTTATCTCTCCAAGGACTGAGATCCTTGGTTAATTTCCTACAAACTGAAACTGATTAAAAGGTCCTGCAATAGGAGAGTATCCTCAGGAGAAACAGACACGAGAGAACAAGCTGCATTTACAGTTTAAGCATATAAAAATGGTCTAGACTGCAGAAAATATATTGTGGCACCCTAGGGTCTGCTCTCAGATCTCCTTTTATCTTTACTATGAGGGCTCTCATAGAGAAATAAGGAATTCTTCCATAGTAAATGAGGAAGGGAAAGAAGAATATGTGATATTTGCCTTAGGTAGTGACTAAAAGTTAAGGCACTATTGTATAAAGTTCCTCATGGAATTTGGATATTAAAAAATTCTGCATGGGATTAGAATCATGTATGTGACCATGTGCACATGAACTGGAACATGGAAGCATTTCCTCAAACTGTGCTGATGGCTGCTAGTAACCTGGGAAAATATTAGTTAGACAGAAAAAAAATAAGAAATGTTCCAAAGAACTGAATGTTTAGAGGACATGCACTGCACTGGATAGGAATAGGATCATCCTGGAGGGATATCAGCAAGAGGAATTAGTTTTAGTTTTGACATGGACCATGGACAGTAATCGGGCACATATGCTCCTTAAGTGCAATCTCCTACCGCTATGGCTGTAGGCATTAACACTGGTCTAGATGGACCACTGGTCTGACTCAGTAAGGTATTTCTTATATTCTTACAACTGCTTAATTTTTCATTACTGCAAAATGAAGCTTGGAAAGCTGCCAGTGAAATCTGCCTGTCAAGGCAGAGTAAGAATGAGCAAGAGAGACCTGGGTAACCTGGAAGACTGAAGCAAAAGAAGTATCATCAAACTTATTAACACAACAATGAAAACTCATGAATATATTGCTAAGGAATTTTGCTTTAAACAAAGCTCAATACTGGAGAATGACAAAGCAATAGAAAGTCTAGAAAGGATGTGGCCATGAAAACTTAGACGTACAGCAGAAGTGCTTTCAATAAGATTGGGCACACATTAATGTCATCTTAGCTGTACTTCTTGAGAGTATTTTTCTGACACGGAGCACTTGTGTTCAAGAAAATTTACTTAAATTGTGCCACTTTCAAGGAAGAGCTTGATATCTTAGGAACAGCACTCCAATCTTATCAGAAGAGGCCAAAGAGATCTCTCTGTGAGAACTGCACTCACAGAAGACTGTAGCAGTGCTATGTAGCTGTAGCTTTAACCTGTCAAGCCTGTATACTGTCAACAGTCCAACTGCAAGAATGAATAGTTCAGTGTGCTAATTGCTGTTCAAGATAACTGGCTGCCTTAAAGCTATCTAACTAAAAGCATCTCACATATCTTTGCTCTTCACCCTTCACCAACAAGGATAGATATCAGGTTTTGCAGGGTATCATTTAAGGGTATCATTTAAAGCAAGAACCTAACACAGTTTCTTAGTTTGTTAGCTTAATAATAAATCCAAATAAAAATAAAAATAGCAGGAGATAAGATAGCTCTTAAGAAATACAAGGAGGAGAATATCAGGAGAAGAACTTGCCATTAGGATATATTTAACCTATTAGTCTACCCCAGAAAAACAAACAAACAAAAAAGAAAAAATCCAACCACCCAAAAAATAGAACTTAAGTGTTCATGAGTATATTTAGCCTGGAAATGAGGAAAAGTTTCTAATTAACCAACCAGTGAGATGCTAGAACCGCCTTTCAGCCAGAACTGCAGTCTAAAACCTAACTATTTTTACTATAGATATTGGTTAGATTAGAAATTTGTTGAGATTACTTGCAGTAATGGTAATCAAGAAAGTTACACATACTGTTATGATTGAAAGCATTTAAAGATTGCATTACTTTGTAGTACTCACTTTGTCTTCCTTTAATTCAGAAAAAAAATCTTTCTCCCTTTTATATTAAAGGTGAGATTAACCCAATTGCTAGACTTCTCCCTTCATATTCTCAGACGGATAAATCCTTATGATCAAAATTTTGGATGTGTTCAATAATCTATTTTCTTCTTAAAACTTTACAAATTACATGATAAAAGTTAAAATTTCCATTAATTATAGCTTCATTTCATTCAAGTTCATAAAACTGAAGAACATTTGCATTCATTCCTTTCCAATCTGTGCATAACACTTTATTTAGAAAATTTTCTATTTTCTTCCCTTAAGAACAACAGAATGATTCTTTCTTATTTAGAGCAAATTCTGATATCTCATTAAGATCATAGAATCATACAATTGCTCAGGTTGGAAAAGACCTTCAAGATCTTAAAGTCCAACTGGAACTTAACTATATTACCCTAAAGACCCCAACTCAATGTCTCTCCAGATACTATTGTGACTTTATTCCAATGTAACTATAATTGATAAAGAATCAGAAAATTATTAAGTCTCTATTAACATGGGAAGGCAGCTGCAGAATACGAGTGTTTAGAAGACAGACCTTAGGTGCAATCTGCACGTTTAAGTAATCTGTTTATCTCATGAGGGAGAAGTATTTGGGAGAAAATTAGATTCACTGATATAGGGAAGATTAATAGGAGGAGAAGCCAAGCAGTACCTCTAGACAAAAAAATCCCCGAAGCTCATGAAAAAAATGAAGTATATGAATTTCAGAAGAAACATATTTCACAACTAGAAAGAAGATTCTGAGATAAAGGATGGGAAAGAAGAAAAAAAAAATCATTCTATGAAGGAATTATTCCTATCAAGTCATAATGGAAGAGAGAATCAAATTACAATGTTCACACTCCCAGAGGAAAATTAAATTTCTTGTTCCCTGCTACAACCTAATTGGAAAGGGAAATTCTAGAATTTAAAAAGTTTTCTTTTATGTAAAGACTCACAATATCCCTCCTAATAGCTCTCCCGAATAGCTCTCCTCTGCTACAGTTTCTACAAGAAAAGGTATTTTAGGCTTTCTCAAATCAAGAGATTTTTCTGAACAGTGGATTGACTGAGGAGACAATGGAACGGAAGAGGTCAAAACAGGCAATAAGAAAACCTACAAAAAATAAATATCAAAGTGCCAGCTTTATAGTAGGGAAAGTGCATTATGTATGTGCACAAGTATAGATACATTTCTCTTTGCATATATATTAGTGATTCAATCATTGTCTAGTAGAAAGTCAGTGAGTGCACATGTGCCCACTCCCCTTCTCTCACCATGAAAAAAGAAACAAACAAAAAGAAACACTTAAAAAAAAAAATGAAATTCATGGATGTTTTGTTTCTTTTTTGTATTTTTTGAAAAAGGATATTCATGTATTCATTAATATGATGGGGTTAGTTTCCATTTTTAAAGTATTAAAGCAGCAAAGACTGAGAAGAGAGTAGATTTCATATTAAAAATCTGTCATCTGTAGTATTTATGATTTCTTTATGTGGATTATCTTTGTGAGGTAAAGTCAGCTGTACCATAGCAGAAGATCGTGTTCTCATTTTCAGTTGAGCTCCATTACACTGCTCAGAGAAACTTTCCCATTCACATCAAGCTATATTATCCTGCCTGTAAACAATTCTAGCTGAAACTGGATGGGAACCAGACCTAAGAGCTTGTACCTAAAGAACAGAGGTACACATGGGAAAACCAGAAGGAAAGATAACTAAGAAAGAGCAAGTGAGCAAAGCCTAATGATCTTAACACTACAACACAGCAACCAAAAAAGATTTTTGTTCTATTTTTTTTTATTTGAAAAGAAATAAAAGGAAGTATAACGCTTGTTTATTCCTCTGTTCTCTACAGAACACACAAAAAAATGTGTGCATTGCTTGGTTTCATAAGCCCTAAAAATAAACTGGAAAAAAAAGTCATTAATTGAGGTAGGAGAGGAGAATAACAGACTGGCCTTTGGGATTCATTAGTCTCCGCTTTTGTATCAAACATCTAAGAAGCAGGAAAGTTTCTTTAGATAACGTTTCACAAACTAATTTGATCTTCAAGTTGTACGTTTCATCCAGCTGAGTAAATACTATTTGCAATTGACCAACTAAGTCATTACATTAGCTATAGCAAAATTGCTGATTTTGAGCACTTAGAGTGAAGATGGTCAATAGCAGCAGGGTGAATTAATAAGCATGCAGCTTTTACAAAGTTCTACAAAATTTAGCCTCCGCTCATTTGAAAATAATAGTTGATTTGAATCTAGAATCTTCAAAGGCAAGGTAATTCTTGCCTTGGGTTGCTGTGACAACCTTAGCACAGCTTCTGTGAGCAACATGAAATTTTATCTAAGAATACTGCATGAATGTAAACCCCTGCCAGGCTTACAGGAAAGGAAAAGAGAGAATTGAAGGAAAGGATGATTTTTACGGCTTTTGTTCTTTGTTAAGAAAATGCACCAGGTTTCTGAACAGCAAAAAAAAAAATAACTAAATGAATTTAACTTCTCTCGATTTCAGTTTATTGTTTTTTTTTTCCTGGTATTACATGTTCAGAGCCTTCATTACCCTGGAAGGTTGTGTCTACGTTGAAATGTGAGGGTGTCAAACAAGTGAACTCTACAATTTGCCTGAAGGCTCAGCTAAACTAGAACGCAGCCTGGTTCAATTCAATACAGAACAACTGTATTTGCTTCCTAAAGAAATTAAGGCTTATGAAGGAAGAGGAGTGGAGCTGAAAGGAAAACAAAGTGAGTGTAGATTTAGTTGAGATATTTAGCCAATTAAAAAAAATGGGAAATACACCCTGAAGTTTCTTGAACAGGGATGCTTTGGGAATATCTGTTAATGATTACAATTATTATTTAAATTCCAAAAACATAGAAAAGATAAGAAATGACATATCTAATATTTATCCACTGACTCCATTGTTATTGAAGAGTTAGTACACTTAAACATCTCAGAGTCCTCTGAGACAAAATCTGAATAGATAAACCTATTAATAGTAAAAATTACAAAAGGAATTACACAGAGAAGCAATGGAATCATTATGTGTATCATGAAGAAATAAAAGCAGACAGATATTTTCTTAATAAATATTCATAAAATACATTTCTTAATAAATCACCCTTCAGAGTAATTTTCTTATTTGGAAAGCCTGCTCTTTGGAGAAGCTAAACACACAGATTTCATTTTGAGTGAATGAGGTCTTCATGAATTGGTATTTTGAGTATAGTTAGATTTTTTTATATTTATATTGTTTCCGTTAATTTTGTATTAAAATCAGGAAGAAAATAAAAAAGGAAGAATCTTCTCAACTGTTTTCACAGGTCTGAACTCCACCCCACTGCCCCTTCATACACAGCATCCACAGAAATACACTTCTGAATGAGAGGGATGAACAGTAAGATCATCATCAAAACAGCTGATGCAAAATGAACATTGCTGAATAATTACACAAAAGAGAAGCTAATAGTGCACATTTCTATCAGAATTCTAAGCCTAAAATTGCAGTCCTCTGACTAGGGAACAGAACACATCCCATTCACCTTGTGAATAATAAAACCGAGCTAATGCTCGACCAGATTCCTTATCCTTCTTCATGTTCGTTTATTTCATATATACTAAATGAATACAAAGGTAGAATCATTAAAGTGTGCAAGTCCAGATAAATTCACATATCTCAGTTGCACAAAAGTGTGGGGCTTGTGCTCTACTCCTGGGTAAATGAAGTATATTAAAGTGTGGAATGAATTAGCAAGATTGACTTTGTTTATGAGAAACACTGTCACATATTTCATGTAAATGTGCAAAGAAAGCACTAGATTAGTGTTGTAAGCTTATGAACTCCAGAAATTTGCACTGTATTATTTTAGTTTCCCGATGGCAACTTCTGCAGATCTGCAGAAGCATTGTCATGACAATAAGCTCCATTTCAATGAATAGCAGATCTGCTCAAGGAAAAAAAAAAAGCTTTGGAAAAAATAAAAAAATAAAAAAGTAAAAAGAAAAACAACTTAGGCATATTCCTGAACTGTTTTACAAATTTTAAAGAGCTACTGTATAGAAAATACTTTCAAATTCAACCTCACAAACAGCTGACAGCAGAAATTTCAGGGGATTATTTGAAGTATATTTAGAAGCATTTTCATATTAAATGCATTTTAATAAAAGTAGATTGTATTCTTCCTTTATAAAAGCAAATTTAAAAGTTAAAAAAGCTTTATGGGAGAGAAAAAAAGCCCATCCTGAGAGGAAAATTAAAGTGACGTGGTTTCATATGATCTTGAGATGCCCTATCAGACAGCTGCTAATGTTGTCACCAGGGACCACATGTAATTCCTTTTGTCCATAGTTTTAGAAGACAGTATATTAAACACATTCTTGTTCTATTTCTCCTCAAAGCTTATTTCCCAGCTGCAGATATGCAAGGGATGAATCAGAAAGGAAGAAGCTGGAAGAGAAGCTACTTCAGTTTCTGGCTCACTGTGATATAAATAGTGCCCACAGTCTGGTGCTCTGCCAGCACTGGGAGCAAAGGAAGTTTCCTCCTCCTCCTCTGCTGTGCAAACAATGCTTTTATCTCAGTAATCCACAGATGGCTCATTAGTACTGAGGGAGTCTTACCTTATAGGAGAACCCTGTCTTCAAAGAGCAGGTCCAGCCTACCTAGGTCTTGATTCAGTGAGGTACCTGGTCACACTTCTGGCTTAAAGGCGTGGGTGACCTAATTAGTATTCTCAGTAAGTGATAGCAGTAAACAGCAGCTGACACAATAACTGACTGAGGGCCAGGGTGACGTTCTGATAACCTCTGGATTACAAATATCAAACTGTGGCCACCTGCCTTGCTGCCAGCATTAAACCACTGGGAAACGAAAAACAGCAGCAATTTGATAGCTTCAGGGGAGGTGCCTTGGTCTGGGTGCCTGCTTATTCAGCCCATATTATATCTGGTTAATGTGTCATATGTGGTCTTGATCTAAAGGCAGCAATAAACATATCATTTGCTTAGCAGAACTAAGCAAAGTGTTGTCCAGCACTCACTTTTTTTTGTAACGCGTGTGAAATGCCAGTGGAGGGTTTTACTCTTTGTACGATGCCATTTAGCCAAATGCTAAAGAGTATATGCAAAGGACATTCTACCAAGAAGATTAATCTGAGGAAGTATTCAAAAAAATGTTATGAATAGAAGAAACAAAACACTCTCCCTGCACTGCATTTCCAAGGAAAGCAGGAAAATAACCGAGACAGTCTGAAGTCAGTATTCAGTAAATAGGGGCTGCTGTTTGGTTGATATCATACTTCCAGTGGGAAGACAAGCACTGAGGATCTTAACTAAGTTATTTTGAGCATCAGAAAGAGCATGCTGAACTTTGTAAGGGCTTAGAAAGTGCCTGATGCTTTCCTTGGGAGAAAGTGATTGCTGGGCAACAGAGGAAAACATAATTTTAAGCTGTATGATTTACTTCCACTTATCTTTTTCTACGTACTTTTATTCTTTATTGCCTTCATGAGACTTCATAGCTACACTCCTAAGATATTTATGAGTAAAGGCAAATAGTTAAATAGATAATATGTAAAATAATTCGAACAGCAAAAAATTGCTGCTTCCATTTTAGAAATTGGCCGAGCAGGCCCCAAAGATTGTTTCAAAACAGAAATCCTATAATCATACTATATTACCTGTGCAGACAGCCTTTATTGTTTCATATGAAGTGCTGTTTCCTAGTTTCTTTATCAGTTGGTTACCAAGGCTTTTTAATTATACCTGCTATTTGACACAAGGGAGCATGCTGCTTGAATGAGTGGAACAAAAAACAACAATAAAAATGAATTTCTCTAAGGTCTTTATTATCTCTAATTCGTTTATATTTAGTAAAAGAGTATCCATCTAAATTATGCCCATGTATACTGTTTAGATTAAGACATTATCTTCCTTTTGTTTATTGCAAGCACAGCAAACATTATAAATCATTGATAATTTTAAGTTGAAGACTGACTTGGAATGCTCTAAAGCAAAAAGGACAAGTACATAGCAGGTGTGCAGAGTTGGGAGCTGGGCGTGTGATTGGGTTAGAGAAGTGACAGACTGTTTAGGCTGGATTAAGAACTTTTCAATAAAATGTTAAGTCAGAAAATGCTGGTGATTCAAACATGACATTTCTTGTGGAAAAGCAAGAAATTTCTTAATTTGAGGCAAAGAAATACTGCATGGAGGGAAGAGTAGCAATAAAAAAAATGTTTGCTCCAAAACCGTCAGAATTTCATGTTTACATCTCTTTTTCTATCGCATTTAAATTAAGAGGGTTGAGTTGGATCCTTAGCTAAGGACTGATTTCAAAGCTGAAGTTGCTAGAGATTTTGTATACTTACAAACCTACCCACGCTTATTCCTGCACACGAACTTTATAACACAAATGTCACAGTGGATTCTGGGCTATAAGCGATTACTAGTGGTTGTTTATATCAATGTTTCCAGGATAATGTATTATAAACTGCAATGAAGTTCTTTAGTCAGAAAAGCCAATGCTGCTGTACAAGGCACAGCTTTGATAGGTCTTATCCATCTTATGCTTGCAGTAAATCCCAGTTTGATTATGTGGCCAGCTGTTGGCCCTTCTTTTCTCTTTTGCTCAAAATGTTTTCCTGCATATTATAATTTACTGAGATTTGCACTTACTAGCTGGGAAAATAATAAACAACATCCACTCCAAAGCCTTTTCAGTTAGTGCTCTTGCCTTTGCTCTCCTTTCTGAGGAATGTTCATGGCAAGCTGCAGCTCCCCACCACATTTTCTTCAGCAATAGATCTAATTGAAGTGATCTCTCAATCCTAGCTACATCTAGAGCTATAGAGTAAACCCTATTTGTGAGACTGTGCCACAGAACAGATCTATGAAGCAATTCTCTTAAAAGAAAGAAAGACTTTTCCACTCTGAGAGTATGAGGCTATCAGACTTCACAAACTTCAGTGATTTTACATTTAAATCAAAGAGCTGGTTGCCAGAAGAACCTGGATAAAGTTATGTAAGCACTCTATCATTCTATTCCAAAGATTCTTTCACCATTTCATCTATGGTTACTAAACGATGTATAGATAAATCTCTAATGTTATATACATATACATATTTGTATGCATTTTAATATGTATTATTCCACTAAGGACCAATTGGCCAATGCTTGGATCGTGTTTTTTTTTAACAGAATAGTGCGAGGGGTGTCAAGGAGATGTCAGTAATCCTGTTAAAGATAAATTAAACACTGCATCACTGCTGTCTTATCTCGTCTATTAAATGGTAATCTTGGTGTTACCTGTAAGCTTACTCATAGTTTTCTATTATATGCAGGAATCTTCCTAATGTTTCACTTGCTATTGGTCCTCTGCTCTAGTGTGGATAGTGTTTGCCACCTCATCAATGGTTTCTAAGTCACAATACCTTGTTTTTGTTTAATTTTTGTTTCACTGTACTGTTTTTGAACTTGCGTATTTTTAAAATCAGACAAACATGAAAATTCAAGTTTGTCCACTTCCCTTGAAAGTAACAGATTTTTTTTTTCTTGAGCCATACTTTATTTCATTTTTGCCTACCATAGTAGTAGTAGTAGTGTTTTCACATATGACAGTGAAATATTACATCATTAACTTTCAGAGTATTCAGTGTGAAAAAGGAAAACTCAGGAAATCAAAATTAGGTGGCCATCTGGCTATCTTGATGATAAGAGTCGGACACTTCAAGTTTTCAAATATAACACTATAAATTATATCTGTAATAGCTGTTATCCTTTCTAAGAAAACAAATAAATATGACCTGTCTAGAATCAGCTTGCAGTTTTCTCATTGTATTAGTCTACTGTTAATCTTTTCTGAGAGTAACAGTCACATTTACAACTTGCTGTGAAAATTTAGTAAAATACACTGAACAAGATAATTTGCTAAGAATGTTTTCAACAAAAAAAATATTATTCCATTCCCTCATGACTAATTTACAACAAAGTAAATTCCAGGATTTATTATGTTTAGAATGCATGGAGATAGATTATTTAGCATTTAAGGGAAAATGCTGTACTTAACCAGGTTTCTAATCTTAGGAAGTAAATAAATACAGCATAGTTATTCATTAAGTTCTACTGAATACATTGTTAAATATCACACTTTCTGGTTTAAGTATTTCTGGCTTTTATTTTCTAGGTTATTTTGTTTTGTTTTGTTTTGCTTTTTTCATTGTAAAAGAGAAATTAAATGACCATTCTGCTTTGTTCAGTTCAGTGTCAGTAAGACAAGACTAGAGAAGTGGAAAGTTTGAAGCACCACTTGTAATAAAAATGTGAATAAAAATAAGAAAGTCTAGAGATCAACAACAGAAATCAAATTATAGAAAATAGGAAAAAACAAGACATCTGGGTGTATTTATTACAGCAATAAAAATCTGACTGGCTTCAAAAGCATGAATACTTCTAAAAATACTTAAAATACATTAAAAGCTATTCCAAAGAGGATTATAATTTGTTCTTTATGTTCATCATGCACAGAAAAGGTCATGGTTTGAAATTACACATATTAAATCTCAGAGGAAGAATAGGGAGAGTTTGGTGCTGAAGTAGATTGACTGAGGTGGTCATTGCACTTTCTAAGTCATCTTCAGGACCTGACAAACACTTGTCAGGGAAGCTGTAAAAGCCTTTGAGCTTGCTGTGAGTAAAAGACCAGTGGACTATTTGAAATTTCAGGGTGTCACCAAATTAATTTTGCACTTAATTCAGGTTAACTGCACAGCAACACCTAACCAACTTAGATTTCTTAGCAATAGTAGAAGTGCTGTGATACAGACTTTACCAGGCCTATATTTACCAAAGCTTATGACTAATAAACTAATACATAATATTAATAATATATTTTTTAAAAGAAACAATAGAATTACATAAAAAAGATTTTTGATCCCTAGAAATTCAGCTTTGCTTGTTTGAACAAATTTTCCCTTAATTGCCATTAAGAATTGCTCACTCTTTCATGGCTCCTGAATGCCTCATTAGACAATACGTGATGGCACCTAACTAGTGACTAATCTAAAGGCTGGCTGCTTCACATGTGGTTGGCATGTGTTTAACATAGTTTTCAGCCTAAATTGGGCTAAACTAATGCCTTCATCTCTCAAGGCAAGCTTTCCAGCTTTTCTGTTGAAGCTATGGACTGATAGACCTGGGAATATATGTTTCATGATGTCAGTGGAAAACTAAACAAGGAGAAGCAATTTTTTTACTTCTGCTCACATTAATCCAAAACAAAATTTCTCTTTAACTCCCTGAATGAAAGTGCAGAGTTACAAGACTAAGGTGAAATTCAAACTGAGAAGTATAGTCCTCCCCTATTTTTTTCTCACTCTAATCTACATATTTTTTCAGAGAAGAAACTACAGAAACAATGCTAGAAACCAAAAGCAAAACTGAAGATTCATTTCTAACAGCTATAGCCATTTTAACTACTTCTGTATCTCTTTGGCTCTACAGGAATCACAAGTTGTTTCTGCACAGGAGCACAAATTCAGCATACAGTAGATGGAGAAGGAAGATAAGGGGAGATAAAGAAGCCCATCCACTGGTCAAACCATCTTATATCTGGTCATAACATAATTCTTCTGTAGCTATAGACTAAGGCCAATGAATCTATAGAGCTATAACCAGAATACAGGAAATAAAAGATGTAAAAAATGCATTCACAGTAATATTTCTTCAAATTGCAATTTAAGTGAAATCTATTCCAGTTATAGGATGTCCCTGAAAGAGGAAGGTTCAGGATGGCAAAGCTAATTAAGGAGAAGGGCTTACTCTAGTGTCTAAGCCTAGAGGAGAGATAGAATTTATGACATATTTTTGTTATATTTTTCCTTCAGGAAAGCTTTGAACAAAGGCATTCTGTTGACTGAAACTATCACTTTCCAAATTCAAGGGAGTTACAAGGATCATTTCTCTTTTTCATGACAGGTTTTTTATATATCCTATAAATATTGCAGTATTTCCATGAATGAATTTACTAAATAATACAAAAGCAATGAAACTGATTTGTCCACATGTCAGGAAAGAAAATAAAGGGAATGAAATGGAATCACATTGTGAGGAAGAAAGATCTGTTGTTTAAATAACAGGAAAAACTTCACTTCTTGCTTTTAGGATTGGATCAAGTTTCAGGAAGCATCAAATGTAAGAATAGATTATGCAGTGTGTGGGGGAATCTTCTAGGAAATTTGGGTTGTTGGGACTGGACAGAAGAGAAGAGGGATGGAGCAGGTAAGACTCCTTGCTTCTATGTCTCTATTTTACTTAGCTGCTTAGGAGTTTGGGGACTATTTACCTCACTGGATTCCTAAAAATTACCAAGATCTATGTCTTAGCAGGAACTGTTTTTGACAGTTGTTTTGAAAAACATTAGAAGAAGAACATTTCCTTGAGAAAACCCTAACATTTCCTGCAGCCACGGCAGGATCTCACACACAAGATTATAGCAGATGCCAGGGTTTAAACCATCCTATCACTGAGAAATGCTTTGCTCTGAGCAGAACAGGATAAGACAGAGCTACAATTAGCCAATGGTCTTTCCAGACCCTGGGCTTGAAACTGTGGAGGCAACAGCAGGACTTCTCATCTTATCCAGCACAGACACAGCTTTTTGTTGCCATAGTAGATACATAGCCTCTATCTTCTTCATTGAAGAAGATGGTTGAGAGAATAAATCAAGCCCTATTATAATACTTTTATTCTGAAGCAAATGAAAAAAAATAGCCTAATACATTCACACACATACAGCTAGCCTGGCATTTTCAGCCTGTTTTTTTGTTTGTTTTCTTCTCCATGTGTCCATTACTATTTTTTTTTCTACTGACCATCACTGTCTATGACAAAAGTTCTCTTTATTAATAGGTAGATTTCATTTAGCAATAAACTGATGACTTCTGACTCCTTTTAATCTAGCCAAACATTTCAGATAAAGATATATAATAGACATAGAAAGATCACATTCTAAAGAAAATAAATGTTTCATGTTTATACTGCTGTGTACAGATATTGAGTAATATTTACTGATGTAGTAATTTCCTTACAGGGCAGCAGGACACTGATTATTCAGAATTTTAGTGAGGTTTTGATTTTGAGGTACTACTGTCTCTAACAAATGTTTTAATGAGTGTGGGAGTGTGTCCAGACTAAGAAGAGTTAACACACATTCTGAAATCACTAGTTTATTTGACACTTTTGTTGCACTGGGATTTTTTCTACACCTCATCACATGCACCTCAGATTTACCCATAGGATAGAAATGGATCACAGAAGGGAATAGAGAAGTTTGCCGTTCTTTCTACTTGCCAGGATTTGACCCTTGTATTTGAATCTGGTGCAGCAAATATGATAATTTTACCATTTCTTTGGACGCGATGACTACTGTCTCCAAACCATTCATTTAAGTTGTCCTCCCACTCTCACTGCTCTTTGCTCTGTCTGTATGATGCAGAAACAAAAGAACGGAATATATAAGAGATGATATGAACAGTAGCTTACTAGAACAAAAACATTACTCATTTCCTCTGGAGAACTTAGGAACTCAGAGGAAAGACACTGTATCTTCTGTCACTGTTCAGAAGCCATTTCATCCTTCATCTTGTTAACAAAGACAAACAATATATGTATCAGAAGGAAAAACATATTTCACCCTTCCTCTGGTCCTTTTATGTAGTGTACAGCTTTCTGCTCATGGTACCTAATGCTGACGTAAGTAATAGTTTTGTCTTTATAAAATTCCCTGAGATAGGGCACTTTGTTTCGTGGCTGGGTGAAGTGCTGCTGGTTGCCCTGAAGCAAGCGCACTACTGAAGGCAACAAAAAAAAAGGCACGAGACTAAAACCGAGCTATCTCTTTAACACATATACTAATGAACTGTTCTGATGCTGCTGCAGCCACACACAAAAGTGAGTCAAAGTCATCAAATATCTTTAGCTCAAAAACTTTTCCAGAGAGCTCCGAAGATTGTGTCAATGGCCAAGAAGTTTGGCCACTACTTGAGTGTACAGGGACCAATTCTCTCCGTGTCTGGGGATCCGGAAACCACATCTTGCACCTTTGAGAAGAGTAACTTATATGAAGATAATTCTGGGTCTGGTCTCTCAGTGCCTTCTATAACAGGTCCTGTTCTGTATTAGATAGTGTCATCTTTACCAATGCAGCCATGCTTCCTTTTTAGACTGATGGGGAGTGCAGGCAGGCCACAGGACCTCAGACCTGGATACAAGAAGCTTTTTCACAGTAACATCTAATTGTTCAATGCAAATATAATATCTGAACTGAAAGCTTTCAGCATGACTTCAGACAATAGGTAGTGAGGGGATGAGTGCCCTTCAGGCAGTGAGAGCCACTAAGCTTCAAGTTACATCTGAGAAGGAAGCAGCCCCCATCCTCCAGCCCACTGAGACCAGGGGATGCAACAGCTGCTGGGGCTCTCCTGCAGGCCTCTTCAGCCAGAACCCTGTTGCTAAATACTAGACTTGTTTCTTTTCCAGTATCTCCTGAAGAAGTTTAAACACATGGTTTGAGCTAAATCACTTCTCTTTTCCTCCCCCTGCTTCTGTCTAGTTGGGCTGGCAAACTGAGAAAAGCAAAAATGTTTACTCAGCTTTCATTTTATTCTGTGCCATCTACTTCTGCTTAACCACTGTTCACGCAGCAATATGTGAAACTATCAGTAACAAGCTTTGTCATTAAGTCACCATGGTTGAAAAGCTGTTTGCCCAAATAAGAATGAGTCCTAAAGTGATCCTAAAGCAGCAGCAGAAACCCTTTCATATTTATCCCTCATTTAATTCATTCTCAAAGGCTTTATAAACATCTCGTTTTGTACATAAAGTTGAGATATTTGCCTATCTATGAATTTACTATTTATGTCATTAGAAGGAAGAATCTGACAGCAGAACAATGAAGTTAAAGTATCTGCAGCTTTATAGCTTGTTCTCTTACTAAGACCTCAGAGAGTTAAGAACTATACAAAAAATTAAGACCTGACGCTCCCAACAGAACCCAATCTCAGATTTCCAGGTGTTTAAATAACAAAAGAAGAGAATATTGTTGAAAAGGGGGGGAGGGGAGGGGGAGAAAGGTGGGAAATGGACAAGATATTAAGACTTTTGCCTTCTTAAAGATATAAAATTTCTCAGAATACCTTAAGATCCATTAGCAAGGAAATAGAAAATAGCACAGTCAAGAAGCTCAAGAAAGTCAATAACATACAGAGTAAATGGACCATATTCTTCACCAACTTGCAACTCAAATGCCAATTTGTAAAAATAGGATTTTACATAAATTCATTTTCTCTGAGAACACAATGGTTATTTCAATACATTCAAATGCATTTAAAGTGTTGGATTTTATAAAAATGTATAACATCATATAACTTTTTTCAACATCTTATTTTTACAAAGATGTTTAAAAAAATTGTTCTCAAAATCCTTAAATTTATTTTTTTCTATTTTCTGTAGGATTGAAGGATAACATAGAGACACCAAAGAAGCTAACATAGTATGGTGGATCATCAGAGATACAGAGGAAAAAGCTTGTTTATCACAGAAATTTTTAGAGATTTCACACATTTCTCTTATCCTAAACTGGTATAAAATGGTGAAATACATTAAACGTTAGTGACTGAAGCCTTCACCTCAAAAATGTGCTCTGAGTCCAGCAATTTCATTTTATTGAAACTTATTTAAGGTAGACTATCTTATATTTTGTACTGAAAAGTTCTTTCTGACATCAAAAAAACTGAAAATTGTAAAATCTCAAAGGAAAATATTTGTCAATTTTGCATTTTTCTCAAATTAGTTTTTAGAACATGGAACTTTGTCTAACATCTCTCAAACATCACTCTCTGCATATACCTGAAAGGATTACGGTGGCAAGGTGGGGATCAGCCTCTTCTCCCAGTAACCAGCCATAGGCCAAGAGATAATGGCTTCAAATTGCACCAGAGGAGGTTCGGATTGCATATTAGAAGAATTTTTTGACAGAGAGTGGTTAGGCATTGGAACAGGTTGTCCAAGGAGGTGGTGGAATCAACCATCCCTGGAGGTTTTTAAAGAAACTAACCATGTGCTTAGGAACATGGTTTAGTGGGCAATACTGGTGGCAGGTGGATGATTGGACTAGATGATCTTGGAGGTCTTTTCCACTTTTAATGATTCTACAATTCTCAGATTCTATGATCTCTTCTACTAACTTTTTTCTCAGATGAGGCTTTAGAAAATATTAAGGAGCTTTTCAACTTCTGGTTTTTATGGTGTTTTACACATTGGATGAAAGCCATTCCTTTTGATCCTTTACAGATTATCTTTAGAGAATTTTTGTTGTTGTCTTATTTCTTACCACACTTTTGTAAAAGTGCACTAAGAAATGTGCATAACTTCATCAGAAGTGTGGCAACAAAGAAAAAAAAAGCAAATTTCTCTGTGGCTACTTTGTGAATTTGTTAAGCAGCATAATGCAAAATGAAATATTAAAAAATCTACACAATTAAATATTAAATAACCCTCATATAAATTTGCAGAGAATATAAGCTTTACTTGTTACACCATAAGAGAGCTGTGTCTACAAAGCATTGAGTAACTGAGTCAACGAAGCTCTGAGAAAGTACATGAGTAACTGCATGAGGCTCTTAGCAGGAAAAATAACATAAGTCAAAGTTTACCAGTCTAGAGGAAATGTTACTACTTTAGGAAAATTCTTATAAACGCAGTGAGCTAGTAAATATATTTTTCTTGAGATAAGTATATTCATGCATCATGTCATCAAGCCTGTTTCCTGGATTCTGATGTTTCCATACAGTACAAATCAGTAAGTCTTGAGAAGGGTATAAAGCTTTAGGGTGCAACGTGTAACAACGTATACAGAGAGGAACACATACATCTATCCTCTAAGCCCTGTTCTGAGATCTCAGGACTTTCAATCCTTCCAAAACAAAGCTTATTTGATACAACCATAACAGATGAAGGAAGCATCTCTGAACTGCAGCAGCAGTTGGTACTTGGAATTACTGGTTTCAGAGAAGATTTAATATTTCATTACAGTTCTGAATGAATACTGATGTTACTAAAAGCACACACAGAAGACTAGATAAGGTTCAGTTACCAAAATTTGATGATGTACCAACCATGTGGGCTGAATAACTCAAAATTACCCATGCTTTGAATGCTTCCCTGGGATGTTTCAATGTACACTTTCCGGTTAACATTTATGAGCAGAAGTTGATTGACTTTGAGATCACTCAAGCCAAAAGGAAACATCCTCATCCAAAATGCTACTATGTCAGAGATCTCCTGCACTACTTTCTACACAACAGTTCAGCAAGCCCCAAAACCTAAGTTCAGCTGCATGCAGCAGAAAAAGAAGCTCAGTACTCAGAAAGAATCTGCGAGCCCTTGATTTTATTTTCCTCCTGGGAAAGGTGTAGGCCTGTGTCTTGCAGGAGAATTTCCAAGCATACAGGTTATTCTAAGAGTGGAAAAGATACACTCTTCACTCTGCCCTTAGAGAACTTTTTACCTTGTATGGATTATTCAAAGTCTTTAGAGGCTTCATAAAAGCATGCATATCTACTAACATAAGGCTTATAATCTATCTACTTATGAAGGAATGTGCCTTGCTATTCACCTAACTCTACAGTCCCTGAGCTTTCTTGACCAAATATTTCATTCAAAGAACCTAGATTTTACCTCCCAGCCCACCTACCATCCTGTGACTACAACATCTTCCTGGGAAAAGAGTTAGAACCCCCTCAGACCAGAGTGTAACAGCTGTGTCTTTTCAAGCAGATGTGTTCAGAACACATATCAAGTCTGCTCAGAATATAGAAACCAGATTGGCCATTGTTACATAGCTGTAGCACTTTCAAGGATGCAAGGCCAAGAAGTTGAGCACCTCCACAGCACAAACACCCTCACACAGCACGGATGGAAGTCTGCCAAACAGCAACTAAACCACCTTTTCTGGACCAGGTCTATGTTCCTATTTTCCTATGTTCTTCAGTACTGTCTACTTTTCCAAATATTAATTCTTCCTATGATGATTTATTTTTTCATTGAATTTGGGGATTACATGCAATAAAGAAATCGGATATAGAAAAGACCAGACAGAAATACATAAGGCAGAAGTGTTTGCTGTTCTGAGGAAACAACTGACTAACTTTCAGGGTTAAATAGTTTATTTACATGCAAACCAATTGGGCACCCATGAAAGAGGATTTAAACACAGACAGAAGGAGAAAGGCTGCAGCCTCCTGGTAGTATTGCTTGATGGTGCTCAAAACAGCATGGCGTGAGAGGTTCTGTACAGCCTCTTCACACAGATACCAATAGCTCTGCCTACAAGCAGTTTCATTTCTCAAAACTGTTACACTTAGAATGCATCAGAAGCATTCTTGATACTGAAAAAAAAAAAAATAGCAAATCATGCTGAGAAAGAATAGATTGTTTTCTCATGCAGAGCCAAGAATGACAAAGTTACAGAGAGGATATTTTTGACATATAAGGATATGTTTTAGATACTTTTGTACTCATAATTATCATAAGTAGCTGAAAGATTCGCTTAGATATCCATGATTCTGAGCTTTTAATAAGGAGAGAATTCTCAGTGGCTGACTCCTGGGTTAATCATTTAAAACAGAAGATAGCAAAAGACCTTGTGAATCATAGAGTGCAATACTTTTTAACAGCATCAGAATATAGTCCCACTTGCAACTGTCTAATGAAACTGTGATATTTTATTTCATTGATCAAATAATAACTAAGCCTCAGAATGATTTCCTTTATTGATCCTCAGCTGTATAAAACAATCATATTATTCAACTGACTATTCTTTGGAGAAATTTATGAACCAACAGGTTAAAATTGTCAAAAAGGTCACTAATAATTTTTACACTATTCAATTACAAAGAAGAAATATTTATAATTATTTAAACAAGCTTCTTGCATCTTCCCCATCAAATTTATAGTAGACAGTGATAAGCTTCATTTCTGGCTAACTTCATCTCTCTAACGTAAATACTCTGAAACTACTGTTATCTTATTTAATCTGGAGAAATAAAGAAGTAAATGGAAGTGTGTTCAGGACAGGATAATTGTGACTTTGGCCATCAATCTTAGAAAAAAATCAGTCATTTTATCAGACATCTCATTGTAACTCTCTTAGCTTAGCTTTTAATTTTCCATTAAACAAAGATGAATAAGAAAACACAATGCAATTTCACATGAAACATAAGAGAATAAAATTAAAATAGAAAAATGACATAAATTTACAATATAACTGCAATGAACACATAGGGAAATTATTCTTAAAAATATAAGACATTAAACAATATATAACATTTATAACCATTATGCTCAAACTGGGTCTTAAATAGTGTAATTAAGAGCATTTTTTATTCATTCGCTCAGTGATTATTTAGTCTGAGCAACAACTTAATTAGTTTGAGTATACTGTCAATAAGAGAACAGGGATAGATACATTTATACTAAAGAAATAGGGATGTGTGGTGCTTAAGCTAGAAAAAGCCCCTGCTTTAATCAAACTTCTTAAATCAAGTTCTGGGATGCCCTGTGCAAAGTCTTTCTGTTAAACTGGAATGGCAACTGGTAGTTTCCCACCACTTTTTTAAATTTCATAATAATACAAATGGAAACTGCCAATCTGATAGTTATCACATAACAAAGAGGACTCTACATTATCTAAAAATATGAACTGTTAATTGCTTGTCTTAAACTATCTGATGTCTGCAGTATCTCTGAGAATGGTTCAACAGCCATTAGTTTCTACAGTTTTTCCATAGCATGTGAAAATCCACGGTGTGAGGTAAGTGACCCATGAGACACTTGGACTCACTTGGACTCATACACTGAAGTTGCATGGCTACAGATACAAGTGTTTGAATTTTCAATAATTAAGAAGTCAAAATAAATTTAAAGAAACAATGCATTACTAGCAGACCATACAAGAATATTAAATAACCAAGACCAAAAATCAAATTGTGCTTCCTTTGCAAACATTATAGAGGAAGTAAAAGAACAAAGTATCTTGAAAAACATGAAGAGAAACTGTACACAGAAACAAAAAGAAAAGGTTCCCAACAAAATGAGTTTTGCACAGACCGTCAACATCAAGCTAATCTATTCTGATCAAAACAGTCCTGAATTAAAGAATACATAGGATTTTCTTTGGGACTCTAGAAGCAACCCATGGAATGAAAAATTTTCTTGCATTTGAGTTGCTTTCTGGGACTTGAGATTTACCCATGTACCATTTCTGAAACTTCTTCTTCCTAAGAATAACATTAAAAGAAAAAGGAGTGAATGGCCTTCCTCATACTGCCCTGGAGGAGGTGACACGACCCAGAGGACATGCCTACCACCAAGTAGGCAAACCCCCTCTTATTCTTTCTTCCTTTCTTCCATCCTTCCTTCATTCCTTGCTGCCTGCCTTCCTTCTATACTGTAATACTCCACTTATATCTATGTCAAGTGAAAGCAGCAAAAGAGTCAGGAGAGGAAAAGCTGGATAAGTGATTAAGAGAGGCTGAATGCCCTTGGTGGGGAAAGGGTTTGGGACAGGAAGTAGCCCTTTGCTCCAGGATGGAACACTGGCATGAGCTGAGCAGGGACTCTGCAGCAGGAGAGGCCAGGATCTGAGAAATCCTTGCTGGGGTACCACAGCATGAAGCTGTGGAGCAGGGAAGGTGGGCTGCCATGGACAGGTGGCCTCTGGGAGGATGTGGTGTCTGGGATGAAAAGTTCAACTCACCTCAGATGCTTCTGTATGGAACCACAGTTTGAGATCAGAGAAACCTCTCCTCTCAGTCCTCATTTTCTTTTTCATCTGCCTGAAATATCGAGCTTCTACACTTGAGTCAGGAGCCATTTTCCTTCTCTGATTTATGAATTAGGGATTATATCCATGTGGAAACACTGTGTGGAAGCCGTGTGAATCCACATTCACAATCCTAAAGCTTGGTGTTTGAAGTGGATTCTGTGTGGTTGAATGATGGAAGTTTGATCCTCTCATCATGAATAGAGAATTCAAAACACATCATAACTTCTTGGTCTAGCAATTCCACCACTTAGCTGTTAAATACACACTCCATGTTCCTTGGAACTAAAAATACATACCCCAAGAGAAAGTTTACAGCCCTTTTGCACTCACAAGCCAATACTGAGATTTTTTAACAGCAGACTTTGAGATCTGTGATACCACACTTCTTTTTGATAGCTGGATTTTTCATCCACACCCTCATTTTGTAGCAGCGTTCTCTTCCTGCAAGTCAGTATTCTGGGGACTTGTTGACAGGGCAATTTTTGTTTATTTACTCCCATTCTATTCTCTGAGCATTCCAAAACTCCTCTAGCATTTCAATTTATTTTTGCGTTTGAAGTTTACATGTAGATAGGCTATGTTCTCACCTGACTCATCCTTTGGCAGTGGCCACAGAAAGGGCTAGGGATGCAGGAGGAGGTACAGCTCAGACACTTCTGACTGGTGCAGCAGCGATTCTCTACAGAACTGGAAGGATCTCATCATAGTTACATAGTTCAAAGTGCAGAAAAAGAAAATAAGGAAAAAAAATAGGAAAAAAAGAGAAAAAGAGAAAAAAAGAGAAAAAAGAAAAAGGAAAAGGAGCAAAGTGAGTATGAACTGCAGACAGCCAGATCCTCTGTCACTTGTCACCTTCTGCCACAGAATCTGCACCTAGAACAGCAAAGCCTTCCATGGCTACTTTTCTGTGTTTTCTTCTCTCTTCTACTTACAAATATTATTCATGGCTGGATCAGGATAAATTACTCTTCCAGGATAATACCTTCAGACAGATCAAGAGAGGTCATTTGCATTTCTCTGTGTTTTTGCTTCAATCCTTGTGTATGTCCTGAGGAGAAAGTCACTAAATTTTGGGAATCATCCACTTTCCCACAGGATGCTGGCTTGTTAGAGCTGCTCACAGCAAATGATAGAGAAAACTAAGAGGGATAAATCCTCTGACTGTGTGACATTTCAAAAGAACAGATTTTTCTCTTTTTTTAACAAAGTTATTAGTTGTAACAAACAAGTAGGAAGAATGGAAGGAGGAGGAGTATTATCACAGAGAAACACGCAGACAAAGCTGTCAGTGGGATCCTTTTGCATAGAGCCCCAATAGCTATTAAATATTTCCAGTAAATTTCCTCTTTAAATGATTACTCATTTTCAGAGACATTCAGCTCTGAACAAAGTGATTTGAAGGCAGATATAAAATAAAAAATTGCATATGGCAAAATGTGGAAGACCTTAAACAGTTAGGCCAAGTACAAACCCTCTATTATTTTGTACTTTGTTGTACATTTTTTTGGCAATTGAACAAGCAATATTCAAAATATTTTATAGAATACAGAAGAAAGAAATGAGCATGGAATTGGAAATGGAATAAAATGATAAATACATAACTTTAGAGGATATAAATATTTTATGGAAAAAAATGTTGGAAGCTGCCTGGGATTCATACAAACAGGCTCCGTGTTTATTCACAGTTCATCCTCGCTTAGATACAGCATGCATATGACCCAAGTAGCCAGGATTATCTTGTTGGCCCAAGAGAAGAAATATTTTGAGTTTAATGGAGAAATTAACACTTAACAATCACAAACCTTAGAAGAACTTCTGCATCAGCCATACCATGCTCATGTAAAGATTCAACAATAGACATTGCACACATTTTTGTGCTGGAAGTCAGAAACATCACTACAGTTAGCGTCATGATGTTAATCTGCATGAAGGATTTCCCTTATTAACTGCAGGAACATCTTTTTTTTCTCCTCTCTTTTACTGGTAAGTGTGTTGGTAAGCTGTGGCTACAGACTTTATCTCAGAATGTTGTTAGCTTTGGAATCACAGGGATTTTTCCCTGTTCCTAAGGAACACTGAGTTACTCCAAGCCTGCCCTGAACACCATCTAGCTGTTGTTAGTTTTGTTTCCACTCAAGAACAACTTCATGGCCAGCAAAGTAATTAAAATATAAGTACATATTGTTGTTTTTTATGTAAAACTGCCTGAAGGTTTGGAGTGGCAGAAAGACTGATGAAAGAAGTCATGAGCCACCAGCTATGTGCCAAAGCAAGCAAGTGCTTCTATTTAAAGAGTACCACTACAGTTCTGTCTTTGCTGACAGCACACACTGTTGCGTAAGTACAGTCCCTTGTAAGAAAATGTCAAGCACCAGAGGACTTCAGGCAGGATTAGCAGACGTTATGGTCCAACAAAATCATTACAAGCATCTTGCCCGATCCCTGGAATTACAGGTCAAATACCAAAAAAAAAATAACTGTTCCTACGCCAACGTTTCAGGGAGAAGGAATTGAGTTAAGCCAAGGAGCTTTAAACAGCTTCTCTCCCCTGAGTGTTTTGGTATGGAAATACTGTACTTACACATTGTCTCTACCAGCAGAGAAGGTGGAGGATAGCTCACTAGTTCCTGCTTTTGTGGCTTTTCTTTTCAAAAGCCTTACAAATGTAGGCGCATAGATCTCTTTGAATGTAAAAGACATATATAAGCTTTAGGCTCTTCAAAGCTGTTCCTTGTGAAAAATAAAGGATTTTGAAATTTCTTTGGGTCTTCTGAGGTCTTTTTTATTTAATTCAATAAAAGTTTTGGATATTTCTTTCATGTTCAAGTTAAGCTGTTATTTAAATTAGATTCATCTTAAAAATATACAATTAACTTAAGAGCTTGAATATTAAATGTCTCATGTACATCTATGTACAAGATCTCAGGACTTTTAAGCATGGTTATAACTGCTTTTTCCTAGGAGAAATGCATTATCAATCCTATTATCTTTTTTTTCCCTTGCTTCCTTGTAACAATTGAACAATTTAGGGAATGAAGTGAGACTTCATGCAAAGCTGGATGTTAAAGAAGGGAAAAGTCAATATCACCATGTGATATTCTTAATGATATTCTTCATAATCCTTATAATAAAAAATCAATATTCATGATAAATTTCACCAGAATGCATTTTACCTACTGCTCCAAAGAGGGTGCAAACCCAGTGGATTAGTTTCTGTGCGCCTCCTGCAGGATTGATGTTTTTTGGCTTTTTGTTTGTTTCTTTGCTGTCTCCTAGATCCACGAGGTGGCCTATTTACAATGTGGCATATATGGACAGGCCACACAACAACCTCCAGTCCCTGACTTTTCTTTCAAAAGTTTTGCACTGTAATGCTGATGAAACCTGACTGTTTTCTTTGGAAAATCAGATGATATGTGACCCTGGAATAAATCTTGACTTGCAGCACATTAGACTTTCCCAGGGCAAATAATCACATATTACTTGCATAAAAGAGGAAGATTCCCCTACAGGATCTCGTATTGGTTTTATATTTCAACATACCTGTTTGAATGAGAAGATAACCTGCCTCACTGCAAAGATAATTTAGAATTACCAATGGTCTTTGCTTCTGCCTATTTCTGTTTTGTCTTCATTGTAATTACTAAATATTGTTTTGAGTGCTGCTATAACTGAGGTAAAAGCATTTTAGGGAACATCAAATAATGAAGTTGTGGGACTTTGGTAAAAAGGATGAGAGGTTCATCTAGGAAGGCTCAGGGAAGACTGAAAGGGCTGGAGCAGAGTTAAGACTGAAGAATCAGGCAAAGGAGTTGAAGTAATATAAGGATCCTGGGCATGTGGTTGAAGATATATATATATATCCAGACTGAGGGGAAGCCTGGGACTGAAAAGGTTGAGCAGGAAGGACAGAGGGAGATGGATACTTTCTCTCCCTGGTGTTCCCCTTGACCCAGGACCCACGCCTGGAGGAGATGAAGCATGTGTAAGATTTCAGCCACTCTTCCTCCACTCACCTGCTGTACTGCTGCCAGGAGAGTAGCAGCTGTGAGAGAGTAGCGGATGCGTTTGCTGTATTCATTTGGCAGGCTAAAGACACAACGCAGTCCGGGAACAGGCACTGCTTCCAGAAGCCAAAGCTTTAATGAGAGTTGTTTGGGGAAACACCACGGAGCCTTCCTCAGAGTCTTGTGTTAGAAGAGATATGCAATTTATTCCCCTCCTTCCAGCATTTGCTTTATTTCCATTTTCTTTCTGTTTAATTAAGCTTCCTGGTACCTAAGAGGATAGTAAAAAAACATTCCAAACCACATAAACATGAAACAAAACAAACCTAAATGACTTCTTAAGCAAAGAATTATGTGTCAGCACATGTACCCAGAAGTGAAAGCCAAAGATAAATATCTTTTCCTTACAATTTGCAGTGTAAAAGTTTTCATCTAGATTATCATTGCAGAAGTATATGCAGACTGCCAAAAAACCCCCAAACAAACAGCAATTTTTTCTACATGTTCTTGTATGAAGTTTGTTTCTGCAACAGGTTGACAAACCACCTTTTCAAATCTACAACATATATAAGAAAGAGAAAAATTTGGATTACAGCTCTTGTACACAATCCACTCTGAGCTTTATAATTCAGTCCCACACAGATCCTAGCTTTCTTGATTCTCTGAGACATTTGGGTAACGATGCTGTTGTTATTATCATGATGATGATGGCTCTCAAACTCCTTAAATGTGATTTAGCAGTCTGAGACTACCTTTCCTGCTCATGAAGATGAACGAGTGACACCCATCTCCTGTGGCTAAAGCAAGTTCCTTGCTCTGCTCCCTTCTTGGAGCTACCACAGAAAGGATGTTCCCCTGAAAACACAGGGAGTGCCACCACTGCTCTTCAGTTAAGGTAGCCATGCTCCTGCAAGGGTTCTCAGCTCTTGGATAAAATTGTTCCCCTCCTGCCAGTTCTTCTTCAGCAGCTGTTTCACTGTCTCTTGCACCTCTGCCTTTCTGACTGCTGTTTTCTGATTTTCCTCCAGTAGTTCACTGCATAAATAATTTCCATCTGATTTAAAACCTTTCTGGATAAAATTCTTACAGTGAAAAAACAAGTAAAAAAAAATTTAAAGGCTCTAAGACTATTTAGGCTAGACTTGAAAGTATTCTGCTAGTAGAAGAAGGAATACTAAACTCAGCCTCATCCTTCCAGATCTCTGTCTTGAACTGTTCTGCACATATGCTAGTACTGGCAAATTGCACATTGAGCTGAAAAAGAATTGAATATGCAATAAAGTATAAGGAATCAACAAATGGTAAACAACAAAAAAAATGCCATTTGCAATATGAAGCATGGTATATAATTAATTACATATCCAATATGTAATTAAGCACTAAGAAATAGCAAAAAAAATAGCATTAAGAGTATTCCAAGGGAAAACCAATATATTTGGTATCTATCTACCCACAGAATGAGCCATTTGTAGCATCAGTGAGTAATAAATGGACTGTATAATGAAATAATTATCCCATTTAAAATTGTCTAGTTAGAAAAGATAGAGACTTCCAAATTACAGGCTTGCTTTGTAAAGGAAACCCATTAACTGCTTAGGTAGTGAGGTAGCTCTTACTCTGGGAGCAATCTAGGCTTGGAAACAAGGGCCAGTGTACTGAAACAACCCCGAACAGCAAAATGATTTAGACTCAAGTAGAAGGTGCTACAATACTACTTTACATGAGAGTCCTCTTGGAGCAGTTGCAGAGGTGTCCGACCACACACAATTGTCCCCACCTGCTTTGACTATCTAGAAGTGTCTTACAGGCATTTATCTGTGTTAACTGGGTTCTCTCTGTGTCAATGAGGAAGATTCTCCTGAGGGTGCACAGTCCAATCCTAAAAGATCTCAGGAGGTAGTTTCCATTCACTGAGAAGTAGATTAGACAACTCCCATGAAGATGGCTAATTTAGCCAAGAATTCACAGTAAGAGAAAATCCAGCTAGATGCTAGATATAAACCTTTACAGTATGGATGCTCATGTATTGAAACATCCAGAAATTCTGTGCAATCTCTAACCTTGAAGCTACCCAAAAATGGTTGAACAAAGCCCTGAACAACTTGATATACCTTTGAAGTTGGCACTGCTTTAGGCTGAGTGATTCTGGGCTAAACTATTTTATGACTACATGAATTGTTTCTGCAGAGTAATTCTATTATTTACACCCCCCCACCACAGCTCCAGATGCCTTCATACTACTTCCCTGGGCTATAGTGTGCTTTGCCTGCAGACGTAAGAGATCTCAGAGAGGTCTGGAAGTGGAAGAAAGCATGACACAGGTCCATCTCTGATCCCCACCAAACATATTTTTCAGCTGTACATTTTCCTACCACACTATATCTGTGTTTGGATCAAAACAGGGAAGTGTATTGAATATTTTCAGCTACAGATACTGCCATTTCTATCTAAACAATACTTAATGAGTATATAATTCTGAAGGGTTTTTTGGCAAATGAAAACATATTAGCTGAATGTTTACTGTGTAAAACAGCTGTAGCATTCAGAATGAATAATCAAGTGAAGCATTTATGAATGCATTAATTTCAAAAAACAGTCATTTTCAAATATTTCTGTGTGTTCAGTTTGACAGAGAAATAGAAATAGGAAATCAGTGGATGGATTTCTGCTTGAGCTTTTTTCAATCATATGAGATATTTAAAAGCCCTTAAAAAGAACTCTTTTTTTTTTTTTATAGGACTACTGAAAGGGCCTGCACAAGTGTTAGTATGGGCTGATTAAGGTGGCTATTAAAGGCAGTGACAACTCTCAAACCAGCTGCTAGAAGTTATTACATGAAGGTCATCCTCAGCTGTTGCTCTAGAGACATGAGTCAAACCTCACTCAGGATCAGACCCTCCTTCTTCTCTCCATTCCTCTATAACTGGGGCTCCTCTGTGGTTTTGCCCCAGCTCTCAGTATCAATCATTTGCATCTTTTACAGTAACTGACTGAACAAGGTGCTAATCTCTTGGAATTTTGAAGTGTTTAAAGAATTATTATGGCAACTCCTCCAGATGAGCCAGTATATGAAAGTGAAATCCTTATACGTAATTTCCAAGCATAGCACCTAAAACTCAAAATATGTTTAAATAAGCTCACTTCATTAAATTAAATTTTGATTAAAATTCCACTATTATTGTTCATATGCAGTAGCAAAGAAATATTTCACCATACTTATGGGTAATGTTAAACACTTCTAATAACTGCTATTGAGTTTGCAAGATAATCTGATTATGTTTTCAGTCTTAGTAGAATTAAACTTCGTGTTCCACATTAAACAGGCTAGGTAGAATTCCTGCAAGCAGAAAAATTAATGTTGTAAATACACTTGGATTTTACTGGCTGAATTACATTATCTCAAATATAAACTGTATTTACAAGTAAGTACATTTGATATGCTCAGATATTGAATTTGGCATAGAAATTCCAATCAGATCTGTTGCAGATAATATAATAGATAGGAAATGGCCTCATGAATTGAATTGAAATGACTTCACAAGTGTCCAAATTACTTTCAGCAGAATGAACAGAGATTCAGCCCACAGTCCCTTCTCTACTACCTTTAATTTTCAGAAATCCCCTTCCTGTCAAAGGGACTGAAGAGTATCAAGGAAATACCAGTAAAACAAGCATCCCTCCTATGTGATGGGTCTGCAGTGTATGTTTGGGCTCTCTTTATATTCTAACTAAGTTGGATAAACATCTGTCATATGATGACCAAAATGTCATCTTCTGGGTATCGCTTCAAGTGTCTCTGTAAATATCCATGTAGTCTCACCTCAGAAAAATGTGGAGGTTCACTGTTTTACATAATACTACTGATATAATAATTTGTTAAATCCACATTATCTCTGCTATTCACATAGTTCTAAAGGTCAACATTAAATCTGAATAGAATATAGTCCCATTTAGTTATGGGGTATTATTTCAACTCTACACAGAGACTGCAATACACAAGGAACTGATTTAGATCCGTCCAGTAATCTGTTTTGCTAAGAGCTCTCTAGGGCACAGCTGTGCCACTGGCTGCTAAAAGAATAGAACAGTTGCCAAGTTAATGTGCAGCTGCAGTTTGGCAGAAAAAGCATGGAAATGCAAATCCTGTATTTCCTTCATCTTTTGTGAAGATGCATCTATCCAAAGTCTTGAGAAAATCTGAATATCCAGAAAATCTACAGAGTATAAACAAGGTAGATAATCAGCAAAGCAATTAGGACTAGCAGCTACAGTTACAAACCTCCAAAGGATTTTTCCATTAGACAACCCTCATGCTAAGGAAATCAGTAAAGAATAAACATGTGCTCTGCAGCATGGCATGCTGTCACACCAGACGGTCTGGCACACAAAGTAACTCCTGGCTTAAAAGCCCACTACAGTTTACTTCCCTTCAGGCAAACAGTGAGAATCTTAACCAAAGTAATCAGACAACATGGCAATCAAAATGAACAACATATGCTCTCAAGCATGAAATCTTCATATGGAAGGCTGTCACATTCTTTCGATAGATAATTTTTTCATCAAAATTGAAGACTTTAACTGCAGTATGTGCAAGTTCATGCTGAATTACTGAATATCTATTTTTTTAAATGTAAAATATGCTATCATCCAAAAAAATTGTTTTCATTTTTTTTAAATTTTCAAAATTTACTTGCTGGATGTTATTAAAAATGGCTATGCTTAAATATATATAGATCCAAAGTAAAATAAAGTGGTTTATCTTAGGTCAAGTACCAATCTAACAAAAATTCTTGTTCTTCCAGCAAAATCAAAAATATATTAGCTATTCATTTTGCGCTAAACAGTAGACTATCACTTGCTAGCAAAAGCAAGCTGGAAAGCAGTGAAATGAAAGGAAATAGGTGCCCTTTGCAAGAGACAATTCAGCCCTAAGCAAATCAGTGAGAGGATTATGAACAAGATGAGGAGGAAATGCACAACATCCAAACACTCTACTGACAGCCCATGTCGGTAAGGTCCACTTAGAGGACAGGCTGCTATTGAAAGCTGCTTTTCTTGGCAGAATCATAAAATAACATCTGATCTCTCTAAGGATGGAACTCGCCCGGATCCTAAAAGTGCTGTCTGTAGTGGCCTCCATCTACAGTGACAAATGAGACATCATTTTTTTTTAAAAGGATGAAACTTTTTTTCTTTTTTTTACATGAAAAGCAGTTCTTAATTTATTAGACTCACTGTTCTGTGTTTGTTTTTTATTCCCTTACATCCTACCAGTTTAGCACTTATCGTACTTACATTCACTTTTCAGACCTGGACAGGCTACGTGCTGAGATGCTGGGAGGAGAGACCCTCCGAGACAACAGGGAAGAAGAAAGTGAAATAATGTTAGTCTTCTCTATCCCCAGAACTATTCACATCCCTACAGACAGAATAGCGTAGCTGGTCTCACTTTTCTTCAGTGAGTTCTATTCTGTTTTCTCATGCACTGGATCAGCACACTTTTTATTCAAAAGCAATGACAAAGTTTCAGTGCACTTTTCCATTGGTAGGATCAGAATCCAGGTTTATTAATCATCTAAATGAACTTCAGACCGGCAGTGATTTTACCACAATTAGATCATTTTGCCGATAAAATCAAGAAGAGCTCTTGCATCATGAAGACAGGCCCTCTTTGGACTGGGCTGCAGTTTTTCACTCCTGTACCAATCCCAAATAGTTGTACTGAATTCACATCTTCCAAAAAGCTGCATCATTTTAACACTGAGCTGTGTTTCTTCAAAAGGCAAAACAAAACAAATACTGTTTTTCTACAGGGTACAAACACAAAGTCTCAGAGATGCTTTTTGTGGGTTGAGGTTTATATATGCAAAGTTGGTTTCCATGAAACCAACATTTTGCTCCAAACTATCATCATCCTGGTGGAACATCTTTAGGTGAAAAGCAGAAAGGACAAAAACACCAAGGATGATAAAAAATATTTTTCAGATTTTGAAAAAAGTGTATTTAATTCTATTTTTTATTTTCTACTGTGTTATCACATATATAGATTTTTATGCACTATAATACTACATACAGAATTTTGCATCATTAACAGTCAGTGCCCAGCTTTCAAGGATAAATGGCCTTCAGAAACTAGGCCAATAAAGAGTTATGCTGGTCAAGGCTGACCACATGTTGTTATACTGTTTTTTGGAAGCAAGTACAAGCAAAGCACAATTATTTGTTAATTTGCACCAGATGTTGTCTCCTCTTGCTCCCCTTTGGAAGTGGCTCCTCATTCTTTGGGTATCCACCTGAAGCTGACATTGTTTAGCTCAGAAACAAAATGGTTTCACCCAAAGACTTTACGATAATCCTGAAGAAACTGCATTTCTGAGCTGGGCTATGGTCTGCACCACTGGCAGCACTGGCCACCCCATCCAGCTCAATCGCTTCTTCCTAGTTCTCTGGAAACAACAGAGGACAAGGCTGGAAGCACCAACAGCAGCTCCATGGCAGGTGAAAGACAGTGACGCGCTGCCACCTTTCCTCTCCCGCTCCCTGCCCCAAAACTCCCATAATCCAAAAATGTCAGTTGGAAAGATGAATGTGTAAATGCACTCTTAAGGATCACATTATGATGTGTAAAAGCACTATTAATTCAAGCCTGAGGCAAGCTCCTACTTTTTGTTCAGCCCATGCAATGAATGTTCGGAAAGTTGCAGAATGTAGGGAGAAGTACACAGAGAGCAGCTGATAGCTACACTTTCCAAGACCAGTCCCAGCACATGCGTAACATTATTTCCTACTTCTACCTTCTTAAGTATCTCTTATTTAAAAGAACTGAAAAGAACTGGTTCTTGCATTATAGAAAAGTGTAATTAAGCATACTTGAGGGTTCCTTTCACATTTTTATATTCAATAAAGATTTTCATTACAACTGAAGACCCGAGATTGAGATAGCTAGGCCAGCTCTCATGCTCCACATGTGTTTTCCAAGTTGTCATCCACGGTCAAGCCTCAACATCACACTCCAGTAGGCAGTGCAGGGAAGATTAGCCCTATAATTAAAACTTAAATTATTCTGCTGTTGTCTAGCATTACTCAGATTTGCAGTACCTACAGTAGAGTAAGAACTCCAGAATATCTGTCAGATCTCTTTTAATAGAAAAACTTGTTTTTATTTTACAGAGGTCTATAAAAAATATTGTACTGTCTGTATAAAAATACATATAATTTACATGTACATATATATTCATACACACACAGAATTATCCAGTAATTATCTTTTTATTATTTAGTTTCTTGTCTAGGTCCTCACTATACACAAGAGTTCAGAGATGTGGGTTTTAAAGAAAGACAGACTATGGGGATCACCACCTTCCCTGTGGAAGGCTAAAGAAGTCAGATGAGGAAGACTGTTTCCTTCTCTCCCTTACTCTCTTTTTTTCTTCTACACCTCTTCTCTCTCCCCCCTTTCCTCTCCAACCCCGCTTCCTACCCCCCCCCCCCAAAAAAAAAAAAAAAAAAAAATTGTATCCCAAATCAATCAAGTGACCTATGGGGGATAGTTTTAGATGCACTCAAGTCATGAACTTCCCACTGCTTTCAATGAGAAATCTGTAGAAGCTGGTCCTACTAACCTGTGTGCGTGTGTGTGTGTGTGTGTGTGTGTGTGTGTGTGTGTGTTTGTGTGTGTGTGGTGGGCTTGGTTTATTATCCCGCAGCTGTGCTCAGTGTACCAAAAGAAAACACAAACCCAGGACTCAAAGTCAGGCGTCCATCATACAACCATTCAGAGGACCTAGTCTCTGCCTCATCTAATTTTATATCACTGAGACTGCGTCACAGCTCTGGAGAGGACAATGTGTTCCTTGTATTTTGCAAGAACTGAGTTGATCGTAAATTATTTTGGGGCACATTTTCCCTTGAGTAAATTCACTCTCCAGTAATGTGCAGTATAGTTGAGAATATGCTTCTGCAGCTTGGAAAATGAGCAGGAACACCAACTCACTCAACTATTATCGTATGTAAAACATCTTTGTATTTGCAATTACTGGGAGAAGTGACAGGACAGTACCCAACTGGGAAAACTGGAAGCTGCTGAAATTAATTAAGTGTTCCCATGGTAAGAACTATTCTGGAATGCATGCCAGGGTTCAAAAGAAAAATCTTTTGTCTTGTTATTTTGATTGCTGTTACAAAATGTATGTTTTTTTCTCTCCTTTCTGTATTTGAGAAGCAGACACTTTGAAGAATGAAAGGTTGACTTCCTCTAGCACAACTACATTTAATGTTTGTAATGTCAGGTTAAATCTGACAGGGAACAGTAGCAAAATTAATGAAAAATGCTTTTAATTTGTGGCTGAATAAAGGAAAAATCCGGCATAATATTTTTTAAACTGTACTTTTAAAAAAAAAAGGAAAAGCAGGAATCCTTCAAGTACTTGTCGCTTGAGAAAACAACCTAGAAACCTTTCAAAAGAACTGTGCTGGTCAAATGATTAGTGCTGTGATAGCACAGCCACAGTTCATACTTTAGACTGCTGCTCCTGTAAAATTATACACAGTAGTAACACTGAGTTGAAAAACTGTATTGCTCATGACCAGATAAAGCTCCGATCTTGGATTCAAAAGTTGTCTTTTCATTAAGTGTTAAACACTAAATCCATAAATTCATTTGGAAACAGTTGTAAAAATAGAGTACTTGAGTTCCAACTAGTCAAATCATCAAATAGTTGAAACAACGCCAAAAGTTGAGTCTGCCTGAAAATTGTTTGGATTGAAATCATCCCTACCAGTTGAAAAGAGTTCAAGATCCGAACATGGTAGACACCATGTGTAAGTTCTTGAATGTCCAATACTTAAAATGCTTCCTAGTGTTTTTCCTTTAAAATAATGAACTCCAGAAAGACAAATGTTTATCAGGCTAAAATGCTGTGAGTATGAGTGCCCAGGGAATCAGCCTGATATATTACTACCTTGCACAGAAAATCTGGTCATTAGCAGATCTTCAGCAACCTATGCCTCTTGCCCACAGTGTAGTCCTGCAGATCCAGCCTAGGAAGGAACATTGTTTGAATTGGGAATGAGGGAAGAGAGAAAAGAGTGGCTGTGCAGGGCGTACTGCAGGTGTATCCCAACAAGAATGTAAGTACAAACAGAGTTGCCATACCAAAGCTTTTACAAACTGGATCAGCCCACTAGAGCTCCACAAAATAAATAAATAAATAAATAAAAATAAAAATAAAAAAAAAATCAGTAAGATTGTGGCATGGCAGTCCATACAGCCTAATTTCTTATTTTCTTTTTTAGCTACATCATTCCAGTACTTTATTCCTTACTAACATAGAAGCCCCTTTGCAGGCTTCCCATTTCCTCCATCTCATGAAAGAAAATACCCTCTTTATCTAACCCTCTTGAAAATATTCATTCATTTAATTCTAAGAAGAGATGATCAGAGGTCTTGTCAGCAGTTTTCTTGGAGTTAATTTCTGGAATATGATGGAGTCTCGTAATAGACAATCTCAAAAGGTTTCTTCAAAATTAGGTCAATAATTTCAAGGAAAAATATAAGGGCATTTAAAGATTTTTAAGGGAGTTTTAAGGGAAGTTGTTTCACAGATCTATTCCAGAAAATATGGAAGGAATCAGCCATATTTTATTCCCAGTTCTCCGTATACAATTTGGTTTTATTATTTGTAAATTCTTTCTGCAGTTTAGTGCAGAATGAAGTGCACTAAAATTCTATTAAAGTCTTTATTAAGTGACTATCTCATTATATTTATTAAAGGTCTGGGTTCATAAGTTCACTGACCGAAGATTTACTGCATCGTTTCCTGCAGGCTGCAGACTGTGTTAATTTTAAGAATTAACAGATTACTGGAAGATAAGAATGTGTACAGGAGGCAACCGGAGTTCCAATTTATTTGCCAGAATCTTTAGGAATGACTTATTCATTCTGGATCAGAACCAAAGAGGTTCTGTAAGAAGCATTTTCTTGTAGATGTTTATAATTTGCAATGTGGTCGTGCCTAGAAATTGCAGTTGAGGAACAAGATTTATATATATATATCACTGGAAGACAGCCCCCGCACTAATACAGATATATCATTTGAACATCAAAATAACAAAATTATGTTCGTGCACTTTCTAACAATTTTAAGAAATAAATCAGTTCATTTAACACTGAAAGTTTGGTCATATTCATTATTCTTTTACTGGAAAGCACAACATCTTCTGCACATCAGAAATCATTCATGGCATTTTATAACCTACATAAGGTCTTGTCTTTCTCCCATTAAATTCAATAGTAGTCTTTTTCCAGACAACAGCAAAAGCAGGACTTTTATGTGATTTCTTTGATTAAATTGTCTGATTGTCATTTAAAACAGAAAATAAATCATTCAGATAGAGTGTCATTTAAAAGCAGTTGTTTTTAACAGTGTTAAAAGACTAGACATTTTCTACTTCTAATCTTTATGCTTCTTTCAGTTCAATCTTTAGTACACAATTAAATTGTACTTTAGTCTTCTGTTTTGCTGAATGATGTCATTTTTTTTATACTCATCTTTTGAATTATTTGGAAAATGAAATCTCAAGCTTGTTCAATGTTTCTATGTAAAGGTAGACAACTTGTCCACTTATATCTATTTCTTATCACAGAAATTTAAGGAAATTATGCAGGTGTCCTGTTTAGAACCAGTAGTATTGGAAATGCATTCCTTTAAGTATATGTCTACTCAGACACCATCAAGACTTGTGAAAAAGAGCAGAATAGCCCAAATTATTAATTGTCAAAACAACTCTGTCAAAGGATGGCTCTTAGGATCAGCTCAGCCATGTACAACACTAGAAATGTTTTCTCATTCTGTTGTCTCTATGTTCTGGTACATAACTAACATCAAAAAATGTAAAAAGTAAAATTTTCCAAATATTCTCTCTCATCAGCTATCATAAAAGGGAAGATCTTATTTGAAGATAGAATTTCTTCTATTTCTGTTCTATGTCTTCAGTAAAATCCTCCGCAACTTACCAGATGTAGTTCAATAAATAGCCTACATAATGAACACCCATTATTGCAAAACACTTCACGCAAATATGCAAAATATTTAGAGGAACCTGTGATGGATACAGATGGATTCAGTGACTCTCTCACAAGCCAGACTGGAAAAAAATCTGGTATAGGAAAGACTGACATTTAAAAATGGATAGAGAAAGATGAGAATGTTGAGAGAGGTATGATGATAACAACTGGAGTAATAAGGTAGGAATGCAAAGAAGGACTGTGTATCTATCATAGGTAACAGCATAAAGGGTTAAAGGAGAGATGAGAAAATGAGTGTCCCATTGCCCCAGAGACAGTATTTTAAATCAGCATAAAACAGATCTCCTTTCACTTATCCACAGGCTTGGCTTGAAGGATGTGAAATGTTCCACGAAGCCAACAAGCTAGTATCATCAGCAAGCAGTATTCCAGTGTTCAGATACACACAGCCACAACTACACCAGCAGCAGTGCAAACAGGTATGAGACAGACAGTTTGCTGTATTTGCAGTTCAGTTTTACCTCAGTGTAATTTAACTCAGTGTAAGCATAAAGAAGGAAGTCAGTCATTAAGGCCCTCCTAGGAAACCAGCTGGGACTCAGTAGCACTCCTGCTCATAGTTCTGGCCACTCAGCTCATGGGTTTTACAGGAGACAGGAACTGCTTCCAACAAGAAGAAAGAGCCTGGCAAAAGCAAGTATAGCATGTGGCCACCAGTTATACTGTGATACTTGTCCACATGACCAGAGAGCACACCTTGTTCTCTTTTATTTACTAACACAGACGTCACCAAAACAATACAATACAGATATCCAAACTAACCTTGACTTGCCACCTCAGCTACTGGTCTGTTTCTGTGCTACCTTATGTAGCTTAGTGAGGGAGTGAATTCTGACACTGCACTAAAAAGTTTGATATTGAAATATACCACACACAATGTTTATACCGAGCTTTCACCGTTTTGAGAAAGCAATTATTTCCCTACACAGAGCACAGCTGCAGTGTGTTTGAACCTTTGCCCCTCTAGACTATAGAAAGGCTTACAACTGTGTAAGTTTTAGTACTTGTTTGCTCTTGCTTTTCTACTAATCCAGTATTTATTGTGCCTCTTGCATTTCTCCCACTTAGAAGCCAATTGCAGCTGTTCTAAAACAGGAAGCTCCAACACAACATTCGTGACTCTGTAGCAAAGAGAATTATACACTTTATAGGAGAGAAGCAGCAATACATTTACAGCTATAAATAAGCTAAATAATCCAGTGACTTAACAAAGTTTGCGATGACAAAGTACACCAGTTCTTTACTGCATAGAGGATAAACACATTATCCAGGAGACCCTCCCATTGAGTCTCAAGATTCAGAGTGGGCTCCCTTGCTTTCTAAATTCCTTGAACTGAAGAGGTAAGGACCCTGGGTGCAGCTTGGCTCCAGTGGGCAGTGTTTGAGCAAGCAAGAGCCAGATCGAAGCTGAGGGGAGCAGGGGCTCATGGCGTGGCGTGGTGCAGGGAGCACTATATGGCAGATGCTCCTAAAGAGTTTATAAAGCCTAAACACAAGCACAGTCCTGACAAGATTTTTTGTGTGGTTTCTTTTTGTTGTTTTTTTTTTCTCATTGGATTGATGTTTTTATTCAATTCTTGTGCATAAAGATGCAGTTTGAGCATTTGCAGTGATAGCAACAGCTACGTGGAAGAAAGGTTATTGTCTTTGTTTTAGCTAAGAGTCTTAGATAATGCACCATCATTTTCTTGCAGGGAGTTTTTGCTGAATTGCTAAAAAGACAGAGAATTACATCTAACTTTGTTGTTCAATGCAATATGTCTATTGGACTCAAGAAATAAGGACTGTGCTTGGCCTATTTTACACTGAAGTACTAGTACACATGCTTTGCAAATGCTGTTTTACCAGAGAGGCACCCATATAACATAAAGTAAGCAGGTATGATCATATTCCAAGCAGATCAAAAGGTGTGTGATCATAGCCATAGGGTGACAAACTCGCGTCAACACACTTTGCCTCTTCGGTTCTCAGTGTTTTAGATTGAGTAACAATTTAACCAAATTACAGGAACTTTCAGCAGGAACTAACTTGTAGAATAAACCTCATCATGCATGCAGACACATCTTGCATCACTACCTGCATCTGTTTCTTTTTAAGGATTATAGCATTATAGTTGGCTCTGTTGGTTTTGTGGACTGCTATCCATTAGAAAACTCTGCAAGTACATGAGAAATAACAACTGTTCTCAGAAGGTGCTGATTTTAACTTATGCTTCTTAAATTCACCTTCACAATGGCTAGGAATTGTTTTGTTATTAAACTCAAAGAAAAAAAATTGTTTTGATTTTACTGTTATGTTTAGAGAATCTCTCTTTCATTGCATTTCTATTTGATAGACTGCAGTACTGTAGTTAGAAGGAAAAGATTTACTAGGACTGCCAGAAAGGACTGGATACTATGAGTAGATACAGGCTTTTTAGACAATACCAATAAAAAGGCCTACACAGCAGTTCTTACTGCATTTTTATATAGTATCTAGCGTAAAGGCAAAAGCAAAGCCAGTAAAAGAAATAAACAAACAAATAAAAGATTCAAATCCTCCCTAAAATTACTTTTGCTCTGAATACATAAAGGAGCTGACATATTCTGTAAAAATCAAAATATTTTTATATATATATATTTTGCAAAACTGTAGTTTAAGTGGACTAAAAATGTTTGGGGAGAATGAATATATCAATTTCAGATTTTGCAGAACATGGATTTTCAGTCATGTAATTGCATTCCACAGATTTCAAATGCGTGGTGTTGAGTTTCCCCTTCCAGCTCTTTCACCACGTCCATGTGGCGCTGAGCTTACAAGACCATATCCTGATTTTTATGAAACCTTATGCCAACCTGAGGTCAGTGTTACTCCTATCATGTTACATGGCCTTTCACTCAATAAGGCCATAAGCCCTCCTGACAAGCATTCAGTGTTACTCTTTAAATCTCAAGATCATTCTTATCTTGTGTGATCTGTTGTCACGCTTATGATAACCAGAAAGAGCAATACCTTTCTGATCTTTACATATACAGCAGTTGATGCATCTTGCTTTACAGATCCTTTGCCCTATGCAAAAATCCTCTCAGCCTGCATTGTCATATCAATGCAGTCTCAGCTCTGTCAGATTTATATATTAACCCCTCTTGTTCTGATAAATTTCTCTTCTAAGTAATTGCTCAAGGAAAGGAAAAGAGATACCAAAATACAGTAATCAGCAAGTTAGTCACAATATTAGGTACCATCACCTTTTCCATTCTCATTTCTGTCAATGACAGGTTAGCCATTGCCTTGTTGATCTTCAAGTTGTGGAATTGTGCCAGTTCAGAAAGCCTAGGCTAAAGAGAATAACATCATAGGATAAGACGGATATTTTATTTCTATCTTTTATATCTTTCAGGTTGCATAATAGCACATTTCTGTCCGGTCTCTGCTACTTCTGGCACACAACTACCAAGCTACCAAGGAAGAATATTGTAGTTACACAATATAAAAATGGCTTTCAAAATTACATCATTTATTTTCATTTATAATTTACACCTTTCCAGTTGCATTTTAATTCATTGTCACTTGTGAACCCTGAACTCCTGCAAAGTTTGGAATAGCAAGTTTTTATTTGCTTTCTTTGTTCCACTTCTTTTCACTTCACTGCTACCGTATACTAGATCAATTGGGACATTAGGATGATGTCATGTTTCCAATAATTCCTACTCATACAGTCTTCTCACAACTATTTTTCAAAGCATCCTAGAGTGGTTTGGGAGAGTTTTAGATAAGCTGTAGATAATTGGTTGATTTTAAAATCCAGGGGATTTCAGCCTGCTCTGTTGCATTTCCAGCCAACCCCAAGAAACTAGTTACTGAACAAGTTGCCTCGCTGATCCCTTCACTTCACTTGTTCTTCTCAAGAAGTGTAACATAGTCACTGAATCTACCTCTGCTGCACTATGATAATGCTATGACAGCATTATCACCGCATGTTTATGATGGTTTTGGAGTGCAGGCAGCAGATTTTCAGAGCTCAGCTGATATACAGCTCCCTTCTCAGCCAGGGTGACCCAGGCACCTGTGACTGCGTTGATGAATAAATAGAAATAAATTCTGCTGAAGTTTCTGTAAATCAGTAACCTTCTTGGAAACATAAGCAGAAACTACCACACAGTAAGATTTATGCTCTCAGCCTAATCACTTGAGAACAGATTTTCACCTTAAAAAAATATTCCAAAATCACTGTGAAAGACCCAACAGTTTACAGTGTTTGATCCTCTCAACAACAAAAAGGCCTTTATGTTGCAATATTGAGAAAATACTATTTTTCTTTCACATACTTCATGAAAATCTTTGGTCTCTCAACAGACCAAAAGTTTACTCCAGCCATCTTTAGCCTAAATTTATGTTTGGAAAGGAAAACAGATTGAGAGAGAGAGAGAGACAGACAGAGGCAGAAAGGCTCACAAAACAAGATTGTTATCAACTTTCTTCTTTTGTTTTGGGGTGTTTTAGTTCCTGGACATGACCAGAGACTAACCAGCTGAAAACACAGTTCTAACTTTAGAGCGACATCAGTTATTTCTTCCTTCTAAGTGTATTGTATGTCGAAGTTGTTTTGAGAATGATTACTGTTTAAATATCTTCCTATCTGTTATAAACTCACATAAAAATTTAGTTTAAACAAGCATCTTCAAAGTATCTCTTTACAATCAGTAACAGATCGTTCCCAGACAAATACAGCTGGATGTCTTCAAATCCAGTCTGATGAACTGTGGAAATACAAAACAAAAATTGTTAACTGCACATTCTTACAAAACTGCATTTTTTAAGGCACTATCTTCATCCTCTGAAATATGAACCGTTCATACGGCAATGACTCTGGTAAAATGTGAAGTCCTTGAAAGATGTCTGAATGCTGGATGATGATCATTGCACAAAAAGATTTTAATTCTCATCTTGCTGGAGATGGGATTGAGGGAGGAAAGCTATGATAATCTCATTTTATTTTAGCTGTCTAAAATTTATGTGTCTCTCAGAGTTAGTTCTCATTGATTGTGTTCATATGTTCATCCAGATGAGACTGGGGAATTATTCGTCCTGCCCAAAAGCAGATGCCTACATTTGATCAGAGAGATTTCATCTTGAACCCAACTGATTACATGTGATTAGTGGCATACATAGGTATATTACCCTAATACATGGATCTGTTTAAGTCATTGGCATTTTTGCAATTGATTTAAAGAAAAGCAGGATCAATGCTTTGCGATGTGTAGAAAAATTTATGCCTACTGTAAAATCTTATTTAATTTCTTCTTAGAAAATGGCATGTTTAAAGGGACATTGGGTAACTAAAATCTAAAAAAAAATAGGACTGGGAAACAATGTCTGGATATAGATTTTTGCCTCAGCAAAGCATGTAGAATTTCTGTGACAATTGCAGAGTATGTTGATGCATAAAATAACTTATGATTAAGCAGAATTGCCTAGGACAAGTTATATAACAGATGTTTCAGCTAGAGTAGCATATGTATTATACATCTGACAGGCTTTTGTCTCTATAAATCAGTACTTGTTTGCAAAGGCATAGAAAAATAATGTGTTAGTATGCACGCTGATGTACAAGGGAAAAAATAAAGGAAAAAGAAAAAAGAAAAAAATAAAGAAGAGTAAATCCTCAGGAATAATAAAAAAATAAATTTGTTGCAGTTACAATTTAAAAATATAAGAGATTGAAAATATTTTTTTCTTTGGATACTAATGATGATTAAATGACAGAGGCACATTTCAAGTCCTTACACTGAAGTTTCCATTTGCAAGTAACTAGAGTTCTGCTTCCATTATAGAAGTGCCTGGCCATATGTGTCACCTCTTACTGGGCAGCAATTGAGGCAGCACTGGAACAGTTTTGTCAGTCATCAACCAATTTTTAAAAAACTACATGACTGTATCCACACTATTTCAAGTTCTGTTACGTGAACTGAAACAGAAAATCATCACAAATACTAGAAGAGGTAACAAAATAAATGTGAATGCTAGAAAGTCATGAATGTTGTATGTCTACACCAGCAGTTGCTGCCTAGATCAATTTACCTCTGTGTAGTATGTCTTCTTCACTGCCACAGATGATCACCTTTAGATTTAGCACATCACACTTGATGAGATTGAAAGCTGCTTCATCCACTGCAATCTTCTTTATATGTGTTCCTACCTACAAACAATATGGGTAGTGCAAATATTTATTTTCATGCAGAGAAAAACAGAACAGGAACTGCAGAAATGATGAGTGGCCAGAGAAGTGGTACTCAGACTACGCACATATCAGCCACAGGACCCTCATGGTAATCATGATAGCCTCTTTTTGTCCAATATAGTTCCTTTTGTCTGCTTTTGAAGAAATATAGGCAGGTATCTGAATAGAGCCAATAGCTGTTTTGCTACAAATATCTGGCAGATATGTTCTTACTGTCAACACTAATCTATTGCTCATCAGCTAGTTGTTACATTAGCAAAGATGCTCCAAAACAAAAGGACAGCAGCTATGGAACCAGATGAGGCTAAGAAGCAATTAGGGTGATAAAAAGAAATCATACACATTTTTTGTCAGATCTCATTAGCATTATCTTTAATTGTCTTTGCCCTTTGCACAGCCAGGGCAGTGACATCGATGCTAATTTTCTGCTGTGTGGTAATATTTAAATTCAAACAAAGCAGAAGTTGCTTAGAACTTTCCCTGTTACACTGATCATGGGCTTCAAGGGTTTAAGCAAGGCATCATAGATTTAAAATTTAGGGTTTAAATGATGTCAAAAGAGAGTAAGTTGAAGTTGGATGAAGGGCTTCTAACAAGGTCTCGACATCCAGTGAGAATGGACCAAGAAGTGTCAGTACTTGTGTCTACCCAGATATCTTTTATTGAACTGGTTTGTTCTCCTGAGTAAACCTTAGGCTGGTCCTAGAACAAGTTAGAGCTGCTGTTGACCTGCTTTGACTTGTTTCAGTTTGCCGCGACCCCACAAGGCTGCTCCCACTGATGCACACTCACATCATATCTTGCACAAACACCTCCTGTGCTGGATGTCAGGAGCAAAACATTTGCACAGAGTTGCTTCCTCATTGTGTGCTTTCTAGGAATGTCAGTCTACAGCAGCATCGCCATAGGTATCTTCATGGTATATCTCAGCATCAGGTCAGTTCTCCAGCTCTTTTGTGCCCAAAGAAGGAAGAATGGACATTGGCACTATAGCTACATCAAAGCTCAAAGTAAAAAACTGCATCTATTTTCTTTGTCTACCAAGATGCTACTAATCTCCCTACCAGATAATTCAGTTTATCTAGATAGTGTAATGAACCAGCCATAACATCTGGAACTAGCAAACTGAAACTGTAAATATCTACAGTTATACCACGAAGGAGTAAAAGTTATCATGCTCATCAGGAATATGCCAAGTATTATGACATGTCATGCCTCTTCAACTAACATATATTTTGATAATATCTGTTGCTATTAAAAATAAGCATTCAAAATAATTAATTATATAATGTTGCCAATGCTTACTATCAGAAGATTTTAATGTAATTGGAGCAAACTGAAGCAGATGCCTGCTTGCATATATTCAATATTAATATCAAGGATTTAATATCTACATCTAGTTTTTAAAAAGTATACCTTTGTAGCAAATAATTACAGGCTCTTTTACTGTCTGATTTTACCTTTCCTGAATTGCTATCAGACAAGAGCTGAGTGTGTATCTCTTTTTTAAGTCTTGTTTTGATTTTAATGTTGTTATTTAGTAATTCAGATTAGATGAGTTGAAATTAAATTTAACTAAAATTACATTAAAGTAGAGCAGCAATCACTAGACACTATTAAAAAAAAAGAATTATGCTTTTTGGTTTTGCTTGAATAAACCAATTACAGCAGCCTATTGAGATTAAGTGCAACTAAATAGATCTCTGGCATAAATGTTTTCTGGCTGACTTTAATTGGGGCAGTGAATTTGCCTTACTAGTATACACTATATGACAGTGCAGTGGGGAGTAAAACTGGGAATTGTAAGCCTTAAAACGCAGGTAACATCAGAAAAGAGACATTGTCTCTATAGATCATGGCAACTGAGCCATCAGTTCTTTTAACAGAAAACAACGTCCATTCCTTTGACAGACACAGGACATGTTTACAAAGACAGTCAGCACTGACTAACTTCATTAAAAGCAAGTCATAACCTCCCTCCTAATTTCAATAATTTCAGTAGCAGAAGACATGCTGTTCTTGGTCATCAGCCCCATTAGAGTGTGTGCTTAACAAAGGCTGATCTAGATACAAGCTCTATTTTCCTTGTCTTTATCACAGCATGCTGCATTTAGCTTCCAAATGTGCATTTTTTGTATTTTTTTATTTTCCTCATTAATTTCTTCTTAAAGTATCATTTAAATATGTTGGAAGTAATTGCCATAAATGCATGACTTATTACTGGATATTTGAAACTGTATGTTTTTTTCACTATTTCAGTGGAGCAAATTGCCAAACAGCTCTGTCAGGATGAACATATCTCCAAGACTCCCTGGGGTTTGTTACAGTGAAGCTAGACTGCACTGGGGAAGTACTGACAGATTTTTTAACAATTTTTTCCTGCAATTAAAGGAATGGAAATTAAGTGAATGAACACTGCATGATCCCATGAGCTCTCCAGAGAGCATCCCATAGAATGTAGTGCAGATGACTGGTGGCCCACAGAGCGCAGCTGAGATGCTGCTGGAAGAGAGGTGATTTTGCAGAACGCCTGGTTTGATTGCGAGTGTGCAGTTCGGAGAGCATTTTGCTGCCATGTATTTTACATTCTGTACAAAACTTGCATAGACTTTTCCTTAATTTAATTTTATGTCATCCTGGGAGTACAGCCATCCAGGCCGTCTAAAGAAGAAGCGTACTAACGTTTCTCACAACAGGCATCTAAACTCAGAATGTACTGTAGCCCTTTGTAGTGATAACATTGACCAGAATAATATGAGATACAGCTATCTTCAAACTGTCTTCCATTTATTATTTTTAATTTTCTGTCTTATTTATAAACTATTCTTAGACTATACTTCATAAACTAATTTACTTGTTCACAAGAATTCAAAATAAAATGGCCTACACTGCTTTTTAATGCAGATTGATACCTATTTCCAGACTATTGGTTAAGGATAGATTATATCATATGCTTTCTGATTAGAGATATAAATGGGCTGGAAATTACATGACACATTATGCTGACAAGAAAAATGGAGTAAGACAGAAAGTATAGGCAGAAATCTTCACTATCCTGAATGCAGAGATATCCATACATCCTTCACACTGTATGTTAAAACTGGTATTCTGAGAACAGCCACTTTTACTAAAGAAACTACCCTTAAATTCTGGACATTGTTGCTTTTTCTTTATTTGCTTTCATCTTTTGAAAAGAAGAGCTTGTTTTCTAAGAAAAGAAAAAGAAGAAAAAGAAAAAGAAAAAGAAAAAGAAAAAGAAAAAGAAAAAGAAAAAGAAAAAGAAAAAGAAAAAGGAAAAGGAAAAGGAAAAGGAAAAGGAAAAGGAAAAGAAGAAAAGGAAAAGGCAATAACAACAGCAAAAAACCTATTTCCTATTTTCCCAAAAGTTACTTCAACTGTTGCAATGTTCCATAATCAAGTAACCAAATTTCTACAGTCTCTAATGGTGAATGGACTGAGGAAGCACCAAGAAATCTCATGATTTATGAGAGCTGGCCTTGTTTTCAAATACACAACATGCACCTTTGATAACTGTGACCCCTTTAGTATACTGCTCCTTCAACATAAATATTTAATTTATCTGCAAATAATGCCCAGAAGTAAGATGCAGAAGAATGACTGGGAATTGAGGCTGTACAGTGCAATTCTCTGCAAGTAATGCCTGTATACTTGGGGCATGTGAAGATTTTAAAAAGCGAAAAATAAAATCCAACAAATATACGTAAGCAAACGTATTAATTGGTTATTAGAGGAGAGAGGAAGTATTTTCTCTTTCTTATATCTTTTTCTTGACAAATCAAAATAACAGAAAGACTCCGCTTTTACTCCTCCTCTTACTGTATAACCAACGTGGCTTTTTTATTTTATCTTACTGCTTGAAGTTATCAGTCCTTCATTGATATTTATCATCATAGCCATTTTTATCCATATTGATAAAGTGCAGGACCAGGTTGTGAAAATTAAATGGATTTCACAGCAGTTTACAATCAAATCTCACTAGAGGAGATTTTGATTGAATCAGATTCGCAGCAAATGATCTGCAAGCTTACTGATGATACTAAACTGGGATCAGTTGCCTGATGAGGTATCAAGGTAGATCGGAGTAGTGGGCATTCAGCAGATGCATCAAGTTAAACAAAGGTAGATGCTGGGTGTTGCATCTGGGACAGAATAATGTTGGAGAATTGTGCAGACTAGCAGATCAGTGACTGGAGAGCAGCTCAGCAGAAGGCGATCTGGGATGGCTGGTGACAGCAGGCTCAGCATGGGCCAGCAGTGTGCCCTGGCAGCCAAGAAGGCAAACTGCATTTTGGGATACATTAAACACAGCTGGTCAAAAGAGGTGATTTTCCCACTATATTCAGTGTTAGTACAGCCTCATCATGAATATTGTATGAGTTCTGATCTCCACAATATATAAAAGATATTGTGGTACCTGAAAGCATCCAGAGGAGGGCAACAAAGCAGATAATGGAACAGGAAGATATGTCCTATGAGGAGAGACTGAGGACACCTGTGTGATCCGGTTTGGAGAAGAAGAGGCCGAAAGATGACCACATTGCTCTCTACAGCTCCTGAGGAGGGCAAGCTCAGAGAAAGGTGCCAGGCTCTGCTCCTGGGTACTGATGCCAGGACAAATGGGACTGGCCCAGAGCTGCACCAGGAGAGGTTCAGCCTGGACATTAATAAAAATTTCTTCAGCATGCAGGTGGTCAAACACTGGAACAGGCTTCCCAGAGAGGTGGTTGATGTCCCATGCCTGATGGTTGTGGTTTAACCCAGGAGGAAGCTTAGTACTACACAGCCATTTACTCACTCCCCTCAAGTGGGATGAGGAGGAGAATCATAAAAAAGTAAAATTCATGGGTTGAAATTAAGATTGTTCAATAGGAAAAAAAAAACAAGAAGGAAGGAAGG